>NW_022974739.1:0-3452 GCF_012274545.1 Fukomys damarensis | reverse complement strand
ACATAAAACCACCCTATGAGAAGTGCAACGTAAGTGGTCAAAATAAAATACCTCAACAAATACCTCATGATGGATTTATGATAGCTAACAAGCTCATGACGAGATGGACAATGTTACTAGTTAACGGAGACATACCAAACAAAGTGCTTGCTTCCCCCTAAAATGGCTAAAGTTAACAAAACCTACGGTACCAAGTTCAAGGGAAGGTGGAGACCTAGAGGAATGTAATGCAGGCAGGTGTGTGAGTTAGTGTTCCACTGCTGTCACACAATACCCCAGAAAATCAATTTAAAGGAAAGAAAGTTTCTTTTGGCTCATGGTTTCAGAGATTTCAGTCCATGGTCGGTTGGCTGTACTGTTTCTGGGTCTTTGGTGGTGGCGGTGGGGCATGAGACAAAACAAAGCTGTTCACCGCCCAGTGGCCAAGAATCAGAGAAAGAGAGAATGAGAGGAGGAGGCTGGAGACAGGATGTAGCCTTCGAGGGCATGCTTTCCCATCCTGCTTTCTCCAGGCGGGTCCACCTCCTCACAACCCATTCAATTAGGGGTCCATCAATAGGTTAATGCACTGATAAGGTCAGTGTCCTCGTGATTAGCCATCTGCCAAAGGCCAGTCTTGGGGATCATGCCTTTAACACGTGAGCTTTGGGGAGACATTGTATCGAAGCCCTTAACAGCAGGTACAGCTGCTTTGGGAAACAACTTGGCTGCCCCTTAAACGTTTGAACATGTGCTATGATTTCATAGTTCCAGGTATTTTCTTAGTGAATCGAAACATACATTTACAAAAAGCCTATCATTCCAGCACTATAGGAGACTGAGGCAGAAGGATTCAAACCCAGCCCAGGCAACTCAGAGACTTAGTGAGACTTTGTCTCAAAATAAAAAACAAAGGGCTAGGGGCATAGTTCACTATGAAGGCCCTGGGTTTCTTCCTCCCTTTTATAAATGCCTGCTACAAGCAGTTTTATTTTGTATTAGCTCCAAATTAAAAAAAACAAAACAAAAAACGTTCAACATGTCCATTTCTTTCAGCTCTTTCTCCCGAGACACTCATTAAATCACTAGCACAGGAATTTGCATTTACCTCTTCTACCACCCCCCTCTCTGATGCCACCTATCCCTGCAAGACTGTTATTGGCCAGCCCTGTGGCTCCACCCACACCGGAATATGGGATGGACATACTCAGACTTCTTAAGAATATGAGATGTGAGAAGGTGAGCCCAGGTGCCAAGAATAAAGGGCCGGGGGGGCAGACTGTGGCTGCTGAGTGGACTCAGAGTTGGAGATAGGTCCTGCTGGAACCTCCACGAGCCCTGCCCACGTACACCCTCAGCTGCGGTGAGTAGCAGATGCTCTTAGTGCACAGAGGGACCCTTTGCTGAGCCTTGACCTCAGCTGAACAAAGCTGATTGCTGATTCACCTGCAAATGTCTGGAGGTCACCCCTTTCCTTGAGATGACCTGCAGCTAATCATCGGCTGACTCAGAGTTACAAAGGTCCAGCTCATGCCCAAGGTGGGACAGTCATGAGGGACTCCAGAGCTCCTCTTGGGGCTTGGCGTGCAGCTGGACTTCAGCGGGGCCTTTGCCCTCATCTGTCCCGCACTGCCCCTCACTTCTCTCCTTCTGAGCATGCAATTCCTTGTCTCCCCTGTAGGCCCCACCCATGCTCTGCTCGGAGGGTGCCTACCTTACGCAGAGACACACTGTCTCATTCACACACCCTGGTCATGTTCTTCTCTGGTCCTTCACCAGGCTCCAAGGAAGGCAGCAGGACCCTCCCCAGCCCAGATTCTTGCCGTTACCTCATCTCAATTCTCCTCACATCCGCCCCGGGTCCTGAGGACTCAACCTCCGCATCTCTTTCTGCTCTAGGTTTGATGAACAGAAGGTTATAAACAAGCTGCAGAAAGAAGGAAAGCCAAGGTCTCCTGGGGCAGCCACGGTCTATTGGCAAATGCCACATTACTAGGCAACCGATACATATATTTCTTTTATTTTTATATAGATATATACAGAATGAAGCTGATTAATATATTTTTCTTTCTTAATTCAGGTCTTGAGCTACAATGGGAGTCCTTTTACCTCATGGTGAACCAGTTAGCAGGTTGCAAGAAGGGCTTTATCTGTGCAACGACTGTTCATTAATAGATTTACAAGGGAGAGTAGATAGTGTGGTCCATCTAAAAGGATTGTTTTGCATTTCTCTTCTCTTAATTACACAGTTATCTGCTGGACCAAAGCTCTTTGAAAACAGGGAAAATAGACACCTCCCTTCATCTGTTCCAGAGATGAATGCAATTAATACTGGAGAAGATGGGTGCTGCGCTGAGTGTCCTCTTAGCAGAGACCAAGAGCTCCTCTCCACAGCTGCTGCAGGGCTGGGAAGCTTGGCTGCTGGAGCTCAGTTAGCCTTAGGCAGGTTGGCATAAGGAGCACGCACTCTGCTCAAGGGGGCACCGTATGTGGGATTTGAGTCAGGACTGGTTTCATTCTCTGTTGGATGCTATGTGCTGGGGCTTTTAAAATTCAAAACCTCACACCAATCCATTTTACATATTTAGAGGAATTCAATCAGACAGATGTGTGCAGGGCATGGGCCAGATGCAGGGAGCAAGGCAGGTGCCAAGCACTTTATTCATGTTGAAGGAGATTTGGGGGCATCCAAGACTTGCCTAAGGCACTGCGGTGGGGCTGGAATGAGAAACCAGGCTGTTACCTCCAAATTACCCATTACCACTGCTCCTGGCCCACTAGGTGAAACTTTTTGGCCTCGGCTGTATCACCTGTGAAATGGGACCCCCACACCAGACAAGCTGAGCACGAAGGCCTGGGGTGGCATTTTTTGAAGAGGGTGGCCCTGTAATGGAAGGTGTGGGACTGGTATGGATGGGGCTGGCACCAGGGCACTGTGTTTCTCAGTCTTGGGAGAGCTGGTTTCATCTCTGTTACTTGAGGTGTTTTAGCAGTGTCTGATCTCTAACACACCTCCTCCCACTTTGGAGAGTGACAGTGACCTCTCATGGGTGGCTCCCTACAAAAGAATATATGCGGGGTTGTCTGCACCCCTTTTCCAGTCCAGTTGCCCTTCTGGATCATATATCTGAGGAGGTCCCTAAGTGTGCTCCTCTTTGATCACTAGAGGCTTTGTCACCCTCATGGGTGGCAGCCCAGACCAGACAGTTGTGAGGATTGGTGACAGGGCAGGCAATGGCGGCTGAGGGAGCCCTAGCCCTTCTTAACTTACGACAGAAGTTGTCAAACTTGTCCTGTAAAGGCCAGATAATAAATATTTTAGCATTTGTGGACCATGAGACAAGCCACGGATATGACATAGGTATTTATGTGACCAGAGAGAAAACAGATTTCCACGATGTTTTAATTGAAACAACCCAACACTTACTCATGAGCACTGGAATTTGAATTTCATGTCACAAAATATTACTAAC
>NW_022974738.1:4328-21972 GCF_012274545.1 Fukomys damarensis | reverse complement strand
ATATACACAATGCATATTTTCTACGATATGATATATACTTTGATATAATAAAACAGTGCAGTGTTGTGTGGAAAGTTTGTGATTTGTGTGATTTGAGAAAAACCAAATATCTTTTAGGGATTTGGAGAATTTGTAATATGTACCAGCTACTAAATGATATTAATGATTTATTATCCATTTATTTAAATATAGTTATGATAAAATTTACTTAAAATTAATATCCATTTTCAGTGGAAAATAGGTACAAAGAAACATTGAAAATATAACAAGATTTTTCTTAACAAATTTCCAACCAAACAAGCTATAGTGACAGAAAAGCAAGTTTGTAGAAAGCAGAGATGAAAGAGGAAAATGACACATGGACCTTAATACTTTTCATACCATTCATATATACAGATTTCATAAATTCTCAAATAAAAAAATCAAAGAAAATGAGAACCAAAATAACTCATCAGCTTGGCAGACCAACATATAAAGACAAAGATCAATGTGTTGATAAATTTTAAAAATATGAAATGTAAAGCCTGAGATTTAGCTTGGTAGTACTGCACCTGCCTAGCCAGAACAATGTGCTGAATTTAATCCCCAGCACCAGGTGAAGAAAAACAAGAAAGAAAAAATTGAAGAAAAGAAAAAAGAAGCATATGTACTTTCTAACATATTCAACAGATTAAAAATAGATTATTTGTTATCTCTTTCTCTTGAATTGTTCCCTTCACAAGAATATAGTGCCCTTCTTTGTCTCTTTCCATCAGTTTAGGTTTGAAACTTACTGTATCTTGAATAAGATTGCTACCCCTGCTTTTTTCTGGGCTCTTGTTACATGAAGTTTTCTGTCCTTTCACTTTCAGTGTATGGGCTTCTTTTTGTACTAGAAGTGTCTGGTATACAACATATTATTGGATTTTGCTTCTTAATCTATTCTGCCGGTCTATTTCTCTTGATTGGTGAATTGAGGCCGTTGATATTGATGGATATAACTGATATGTACTAACTTATTATTGTCATGTTTTTATTCCCCTTATCCTTTTAGTTTCTTACCTTACCTATTTGATTTGCTCTGTTGGGCCTCCTTGTGTTGTTACCTTCATTGTATTTTTCTAGGATATTGTTTACAATTTGTTTTATTGCTGGTTTGGTATTCATGAAGTTTCTCAGGTGTTCTTCATCATGGAAGTATCTTATTTCCCCATCTATTTTGAAAGAAAGTTTTGGAAGATACATCAGCCTAGGTTGGAGGTTGCTTTCATTTAGTATTTGAAATGTCCCATTCCAGGGTCTCCTTAAGCTAAAGGTTTGTGTTGAAAAGTCTGCTGTGATTCTGATGGGCTTTCTTCTGCATGTAAATTGTTTCTTATCTCTTACTGCTTGTAGTATTTTGTTCTTCTGTTGGGTTTCTGGGATCTTGATTGTTATCTGTCTAGGTGTAATTTTTTTTTTTGATCATGGCTAGTTGGAGTCCTATATGCCTCACTTATCTGTATGTCAAATTCTTCCCCTCTATTTGGGAGGTTTTCTATAATTAATTCTGTGACCAGCTTTTTAAAGTGATTTGCATTTTCTCCTGCTACTTCTTGAATTCCTGTCAGTCTTATGTTATTCCTCTTTGTATTGTCTAAGCGTACTTGTGTGAATTTCTCATGATCCCCTGTTCTTAAGAGACCTCTCTTTTCACAGTCACTGACTGTAATTTTATCTTCTAGATCTGAGATTCTATCTTCAGACTCTTTTGTTCTTTTGTGAACACTCTTAATGGAGTTTTTAATCTCCTGGATATCTGTTCGAATCTGTCCTATGGATTCCATTTCTTTCTTCTATTGGGCATTTATTGTTTCCAATTCTTTCTTATGCTGGGCATTCATGGCTTCTATGATGGTCCTGAGCTCATCAATTTTCCTCTCCGTTTCTGTTCTAGAATTTTGAATTATAATTTTCATTTTTCTCATCATTTCTATGATTATCTGGGAAATTACTTCTGTTTTAAATATCTCTAGAGCCTGATTGATCAGTTTTGGTACTTCCTGTGCTTTGCGTTCAGGGCATCCTGATGATTCACTGTCAGACTTTGCATCTTCATTTGCCCCACTGTTTGCCACTGGTGAACTGGAAGTCTGTCCCTGTATCTTGCTTAAGTATTTTGTCATTTTTACTCTTGTTGTTGGGTTGTCCTTAATTTAACCTTTAGATTATTACTTAAAGCTTCCTGATACAGTTGGGCTTCAGCCCATGGGTCTCTCATGACTCATAGACATTCTCATTTTTGTAATACCGAAGAAAACAGCTCATTGAATCAATCACAATCCTTTATCCTAATTGAAACAATCAGCACAATATGATGAAGCACAATTTGCAAATTGACCACTTGTGGTAGTCATCAGTAGGGCCTGGTTTGGAGATGCCCAGGCACTGAGATTGCAATTTGGTTGGTTTGGTTTGTTTTTTCTTTTTGGTACTGGGGATTGAACTTGGGTTTGTGCCTGCAAGGCAGGCCACCAAACTGCTGAGCTAAATTCCCAGCCCAGGTTTGGTTTGTTTTTTGAGAGGGGTTCTCTCCAGGTAATTCAGGCTGGTTTTGAACTCACAGTTATCCTGCTGTGTCAGCCTCCTTTGAGATGCATTACAGGTTTGAACAACCATGCCTGGCTAGAATGCTGCATTTTTGTCACCAGTCTCTCCCTCCCCTGTCTTCTTCCTGGCAGCCAAGGCATGAGCAGCTTCCTTTAACATGCTCTTCTGTTATGCCTCCTCTGCCTTGGAGTCAGATGGCCATGGGTTGATCCCGCTTAAATCATGAGCCAAGTCAACCTCCGCTAAGTTGGAGGCATTGGGTATTTTGTCATAGCAAAAGGAAGCTGACTGATCCAATTTCTCTGCCCTTTAGCTGTACTCTTTCTAGAACCTCTTCCCTGAAATGCTATTGGGAAATTACTACATGTTCAAAATCTGGCATACTTGAGGGAAAATCAAAGCACTTAAACTAATAAATGAGTTTAAAATTGAAAACACTCAATTCTCAGGAATGTTTAATGTGAAGACAGAGAATGAATGCTTGAAAAACAGGATTATGGCCAATTGTTAGTCTTTTGTATTAAGGATGAGGAGTGTTTGTTTGCCTTTCTGTATTGTAAGCCTTCACACTTGCTTTCAGCAGGATGATGTGCAGTGGGTAGTATCTTCAGCATTTGTCCCATCAGTGAATGGAATATCCTCCGATTCATGCTCGAGCCAGCCTCATCCACAAACCAATCCTGATTCTCCCATAAGTTGTACATAGTAGACTCCCTTATTGAGATTTTCTTATAGCGATTTTTGATAAGCCCCTGGCAGAGAAAAGACAAACAGTTTGGTGGGCACTACGTCCTAGGCACATTCAACCCCAGCAGGCCATTTGGCTGAGGATGTGGGCCAGAAGCACCTGCTGCAGTCTGCACCAGGGACTGTCCAGAGCTCCTCAGTGCCCTTGGCAAACAGAGCTGGAGTGGATCCCCCACCATCGCTGTCCCTGACCAAGGTGCCAGAGCTCAGCAGACCCTCTGTAGTGACTGCCTCAGGCAAGGACCCTTAGACCTGTGACCTCAAATGTACAGGGCAACCTGGAATTAAAGAATGACCTTGTGTGGGTCTCCAGACAAATCACTGACCACACAAAAATCACCTTTCTTGCATGCAGCTTCAAGGGATTCAAATCATCTCAAAAGCATCAAACAGAAATTTACTCTCATTTCCACACCTTTGTGTTTCTATGGGTGGGAGAAACAGCAACCATAATCACTGGGGAAATGACTGTCAATCTAAATACAATTACATAAGCAGAGGGGCAAAGAAGGGGGAAGTAGGAGGTCTGGCAGGGCTTTCTGAGATCACTTTGCTCTAGTGAGTTTGCATTACAGTAGTGACTGTAGTTGCAATATATCTTTCTCAGCAAGCATAGCTATACAATTAATCCATAGATGTCTATTTTTTACACCGAGGGACAATTTTTACCCTCAGGATGATAAGTCAACAGCAGGAGGAAGGTGAAGAAAATGTTCAAATATATTCTCAGGCCACTGAGAGGCAATCGGACAAATGTCTACTATCTAGAATATATAAAGAACTTAAAAAAATTCAGACCTCCCAAATTTAAAGCCCCAATCCAAAAATGGGCATAGGAAATGACACACATTTCTCAGACAAAGAAGTAGAAATTGCACATAAACATGAAAAAATATTCAATATCCCTGGTCATTCAAAAAATACAAATGAAAACAACATTGAGATTCCACCTCACCCCAGAATGGCTGCTATCAAGAAATCTACCAATAACAGATGCTGGTGACATTGTGGGGAGAAGTGAACACTTTTTCATTGTTAGTGGGAGGTGAGACTGCTGCAACCTCTGTGGAAATCAATGTGAAGGTTCCTCAAATGGGTAGAATTCAAAGTCCCATGTGACCCAGCTCTTCCCCTGCTGATATCTTACCAAAAGAATTAAAATAACCATACCACAGAGATATATGATCACCCATGTTTATAGCGGCAGTTTGTAATAGCTGAAACTTGGAAACAGACCAATTGCCCATCAAAAGTAGACAGGATAAAGTTGTGTGTGTGTGTGTGTGTGTGTTTTAATAAAATGGAGTAATACTCAGCCATGAAGAATGAAAAGCTACAGATATTTATAACTAAATGGATGCACATTGAGGCCATACCCTTAAGTTAAATTAACAGGATACACATGTAAATACTAAATAGTTTCTCTGATGTGAAAAACCAAAAGTGTCAATAAGGAACAAAATATATAATGGATATTGTGTAATAGGAAGAAAATATATAAAGAAGTAGGGGAAATGGGAGGGATGGGGGAAACATAAGAAGGTGGAATTAAAAAATATGAGAAAAGGAAAAACAAACTAGAAACTGTCTTTGTGGATAGGGAAGTGTGGAGGGTGTGAAGGGAGGGCAGGGGAATGGGGAAAAATAAGAACCAAGATACTTCATGTAATGGTACAGGATCCCAATGATGAGTGTAACTGTACTGTGTACCTAAAATGTACCAATAAACTTAGTGTGGGGGGAACAGTCCCAGGGATACAGTCTTTTAGTTCCTACCACCTCCCAGCAACACTATGCTGGGATTCAATTGATGAGTGGTAGTCCCGTGACAGGTCCAGGTGAATTACTCCCCACCCCCACTTTGAGGCTGCCAGCCAAGAAAATGGGGTGCAAGGACAGTATGAGCTTCTTCTGGCCCAGAAATGGATTGGGCAGCAGGCCGGGGAAGGTGATGTCTCTGTCGTTCTAAGGTTCTTGTTTCCATGACAGCATTGTTTATCTGTTTGGGGTCATTAAAAATGTATGGAAATAATCAGATATGTTGGATCACTGCTGAAATCCCAGCTATCTGGGAGACTGAGGCAAATTCAAGGCCAGCAAGCAGGAGTCCCTGGTTTTAATCCGTAGCATCATGAAAACAAACCAATACAAAACAATAGATTCAAATAGATTCAATAGATTCAAATTTAACTCCACCAGACCTACATGGGAGAGGAAATAGCTGAGTGTGCCTGAGAGGGGAAATCACAGTCATCAGGTGATCAGATGTCCAGAGCTAGAGCTGGATGACCTTGTCTCTCTCCTTTGTCATGTAGCCCTGGAGCTGGGGCTGGGTGGGCCAGGGCTTGGGCCCAGTAGAGGCCAGGACACCTCCCTGCCCTGCCCAGGGAGGGAGCCACCTCAGCTGGGGCCTGCAGACACTGAGCACCTGAGAAACTGGGAAGTGTCCTGCAGAGGGCGCCATTGATTCACATATAATCCCTGAAAAGCTGAACCAAAGTAGTATTGTGCTACACCCAAAATGAAGGAAGGATTATGAAAAACAAGATGTGATAGAAGGTATGTCAATTCCAGGATTGAAGGAGCTGGTTCTGACAGTAGGGAAAAATAATAACGTCTCCAGGACTAGGCACCAAGTCTCCGGCAATATGGCAGGGCCCCAGCCAGTCACTGTCCTAGACTTCTGTCAGGCCCAGAAAAGCTCTTGTGTTCTTGCAGTGTGAATGGATAACTGCAAATTTTCATTTAGTTCTCACATCCACCTGATAATCCAGGTTCACGGTGAGGTAAAAGAGGCTCAGAGGGACTCAGAAACTCCCCCAAGGACTCACAACTACTAGGCAAGAGAAAGGACATTCAGATTGCTTAGCTGGGACTCTGGCACCCATTGAGTCTTCTCTCGTTTTACCACCAGGAGGAGCCCTTGCTGTTTTCTACCGGACGCCTCAGGAAACACAAAGCATTGTCTCTGAGGGGCAGAGGATATTTTAGCCAATAGATATTGTTAACTAGCCCTGAACCTGTCTGGGACACAGCCACACTCCAGAGTCACACTGACTTTTGCTACAAAGATACGATCGTAGTACCAGAGCCACAAAATCAAGATGCAGTTGAAACAGGCAAAGGTCAGCTACTGAAATGCGGAGGTGGATGCTGAGGGCACCAGGCCATTTGGCTCTCAGACTTTCCACCTGCTCCACTTTGCAAAAACCATGAGGCCTCTGGATAGATGTGGGCGGGACTTCCCTGACCAACACTCTTGTAGGACTCAGCATCCTCATTGAGTCACTGCTCACTCCTCTGTGTAGTGGAACTGATATCAGACTGTAAAAGGCCCTTGGCTGAATTTAGATTCAGTTAGGGAGGAAAATATATATTAAATAAAATTTTGCATTATGTCATTTTAAATTGTACAATTCAGTGATATTGACTACTTTCATAATACTTTGAAACTATCACCACAAGTTTCAATTATTTATTTTTTGTTTTATCTTGTTTCATTCTGTTTATTTTTCTGGTCATTTAGATTGAAACAAGTGCCTACTACATGGAGGTCTTCAAGTAGTTGTCCTCTTGCCTCAGCCTCCCTGGTCTCTGGAATTACAGGTACCCATCCAAATCCTACATTTTCCAGAAGTTTTTTATTGCCCATAGCACAACTCTGTGCCTTTGAAGTAATGATTTCCATTCCCCCTTCCAGACCACCCCTGGTATCCTTAATTTACTTTTGAGCTCTGTGATTTTGCCTCTTTTATACAGTTCCTATCATTGGAATCCATGGTGCCTGTCTTGTGAGTGGGCCTGCGTTTCTCAGTGCAGCTCAAGTGCAGCCCAGTTTCTGTACATTAGATCTTTCCTTCACACCACCAAAAAGCCAGAGGCACTGGCACCACACAATGGCTTTAAACATTCCTGCATGGAGGGGCAGGGGATGCCTGTAGTTCCATTAAGTGTGAGAAACGCTGTTGGAGATGTGCGAGTGTAGCTGTGTCTCTACTTCCCAGTCTTGGGAGCTGTATGCTGAAAGTGGCAATCCTGGGCCACATGACATTAACTCTTCAGGAACTGTTGAGGTGCTTTGTGCTGTGGCTGCACCATTTCACATGTCACCTACAAGGCAGCATTTTAAGGTTTAAAAAGTTTGAAATGAAGTTTTCTTCTGTCTGTAAAGAAAAATATAATATACCTACACAGCTATTGCAAAGTATTGGCAAAAGGAAGAGTCACAGCAGTCCATTGCCTAAAAGTAAAAAACCATTAATATTTTATCAAAAGGCCTTTCCATTTGTGTGCTAAAAACTATTTCTTTTTTATTCCCCTCATTGCGATTATTGGTATATTGTAGGTATACAGTACAGTTACATTCATCATTGGGCTTTTCTACCCATTTTCTTAGTTTCCATTGCATTGATTTCTGCTCTAATCTTTATGATTTCCCCTCTTGTATGAGCATTGGGTTTGTCCTGCCTGCTCTTCTTTTTCTAGAAGCTTGAGGGAAAGGTAAAAAGCCCCCTTCAGTGTTTCTAAGTCCAAATCTTATATCCTTGTCCAACTATGGCTCATTGAGAAAGTCATCCCCCATTTCTGGAGCTAGGATAGTTTCCTTAGTCAAAAATCTCTTTAAATACAAAGAAAATTTAGCAATAAGTACAGAGATACTGGTATAAATTGAACTTGTTATCCAAAAATATTTGTGTAGTTTCAGTTAGCTTTTCACTGCTGTGACAAAATACCTAAGAAAATCAACTTATAAGGGGCCAAGTTTAAATTTAGCTTATAGTCACTCCTTTGTCACTTGGCTCTGTTGCTTAGACCTGTGACAGCTTCTCATGGCAGGAGTGCATGGGTGAGGAAGCCTATTCCTACTGGCCAGGAAGCAAAGATAGAGACAGGAAGGGTGAGGGTTCCAAAGTCCCCTCCAAGGGCACACACTCAATGCCCTCAATTACTTCCACCTCTTAAAGCTTCCACCACCTCCTGGAGTGGCACAGGCTGCTGACCAAACTTTTGACACATAGACCTTTGGGGCACACTTCTAAACAATAGCAGAATCATCCAGAGGTATTGATAGCAGTTAAAATATTTCAGAAAATTTAGCATGTTGGAAATTTGACAGAGTGAACTTGTGATTCATACTTAAAATGTATAGGTAAGTACTTGACAGGTGCTGTTAGGTTGAAAGGTATTGGAACATTTGCACAAATATGTATTATAAATTGTACTGTGGTGGTTAAGATAATTTTTATTGAACCATATTTATGCATTTGTTATTTTTAGAAAAGTTTCCTTAAGTCCCTAGGTTGGCTTTGTCAGACAAATGATAGAAATATTACATATTAGAATTATAACTGCAATTTTAAATATTGCAGAAAACATAACTAAGTTTTCCAATGGCACTAAATATTAACCTGAAGCATAAAAGTAACTATACATTTTTGCATGAAACATATTTGTATACTTATAGATTATACTATAGCAGTGAAATTTTTGAGTTGCATTTATAAACCTATGGTATTACAATTTATAACATTAATTTTTAAATCTTCAAACTTTAAATGTTCACTTTGAAAATGTGGATCCCTGTAAATTGTGATTTCTGTATACAAAAGCTGTTCTTATAAGCAAAAACTAAAACCACCAAAAAATAGCACAATGACATTAATACTGATACAAGTTTTTCTATGATTTTGGGACTTCGGGAAATATTTCTTCATGGTCAATGCAGAATGCAGTCTGTGTCTACGCAAAGGAAAAAGGGCCCTTGCTATGGCTATCGCAGCTTTCTAAAAGAGGGACAAGTGACCTGGGATCCCCTACTGTCAGCCATGAAAACTCTTCATCCTTCACCAGAGACTAATCCCATGCTTTTAGATTTGATACCAACCAAACCCATGAGCCAGATAAATACAGTCTTTTACAAGGGCCAAAAGCAGAGAAGAAAAATTTGAAAAACTTACTGTGTGGCCAGGAAGGAACCACATTAGGAGGTGTGGACAAAGGAAGTGTGGTGGCTGAAGAGATGACCACAATTAAACTCTTAGCTGTGAGCCCCTTAAAAAAAACAAATGAAAGCTAAACACTTCCAGCATTCAGTGACACAAGATAGGTATTTTGATTCCAAAAGTTATAAATAGGGGGTGGCCAGGAATGGGAACAAAGGAAGACCAAAATCCAGTAGGACAAACATTAAATTCCCCAGTTCCATTACTAGCACCCCTGGAAATCTGTGGCAAGTGGTGAACTCCAAAGAGGTTGGGTGGCTCCACTGCTATGGCACCACCAAGGATTGTAGCTCCCATGGCCCCTCTCCTGGGCTGGGTCTGATACGATCGTGCAGTGCTTTTGACCAGCACTGCAATGGGTATAGGTTAAAAAAAATACCTGTTTAAGTTCCTTCTTTCAGTATATGCAGATAGATAGATAGATAGATAGATAGATAGATAGATAGATAGATAGATACATACATAGAGACATACATATACATATGCATAAATATATATGTAACTAGTGTATCTAGAAATGAAATTGCTGGATCATAGAGAACTCTTAATTGTAGGGAAAATGCTGATATATTTCAGTGTTTTTATATTTACAGAAAATATGATATTTAAATGAATATGTCACTAAAGTGTGTATTGTCACAATACTTTGTACAGATATAAATTCAAAGAGCCATTTTCTAGTTAAAGGGAGACCTTTGAGGTTTAAAATTATTTACACTTCAGACTAAAAGATTTATCTAGATAGTTTCCCAAGACCTAAATGTCTTTATGATCCACGTTCTCATTTTTCTTTTCCCTTAATGCTTCCTGTGGTTTTTCTTTCTTTTGGTAGCACTTTCTCATTAGACTCTAAAATGGAGCCGACTTTTCTAAACTGTGTATTTTGCTCTGTGGGTGAGGAATCCAGAGTCTGTGCACTGCTGTGGTATCCTATTGCTGCTGCAGTTGGATTCTGCAGCAGCTACTCTGGTTTGCTGAAACTGCTGCCTCTTCTGACGGCAAGTTTACCTTCCCCAGTGCGGACATAGTCACATCATTAAATAGTCAAGTGGGAAATGACTGTTAGTAAATCTTAGGATTATATCTTTTCCAAGTATCCTCCTATAGTAGGAACTATTAACTTGTGCATACAGGGATCTCTCTCAATAGATGTGGGCTTCCTGGGATTATAGAGAAATGTAGAAAAACATTCTCAATGAGGCCTAAGCAGAATTAGAAATACTAAGTTCTCTGGTTACCTGCCTTCTACTGGAAACAGAACGGCTGAGCTCAGAGTACAAAGAACAGAGGATTTCTTGGGGTCCACTGTCTCCAGTTCCCTTTCTGACCAGTTGTGACACCTTTGAAAAGTTTCCAGTCACTGTTACAGCTCATATCAATTATAAACAGCAAGTGTGTTATCAGCAGAGATGGGAGGAACAAGTGTGTTAATGTGCCTCACCCTCTGTTCTGGTCCGCTTCTCTTCTGGACTCTCACTTAGTAGTTTGTTTTCTTGTGGTCTTGGGGGCTCTTGACACCTTTTTGCATTTGCCATAGTCCTATGTGGTTTCCAGGTCCCAACATGGATCTGGATGCTTTGGATCAGTTGGAAGGTTGGTATCACACAGAATCTTGTGCCACTTCCTTAACACCCATCAAATAGTAAGATTACATAAATGTTAAGCACCCAACTTTGCCAGGTTATACCCAAGCTTTGTTAGGAATAAAAAGCACAGTAGAGTAAATAAGCCCCCTTTCTTTCATCATATCCACCTGAATTGAAGGCAGGAAAAATGTGAGGAGCTCTTAGTCACAGTGTGAGACTGCCAGGCCCCTGGACTTGAAGCACTGGACATTTGAGGTACAGTTTGCTACTAAGAGTGAAACATTTAGTACCTGTTAGATGCATTGTGAAAACCACCTGATGTTGTCCTCCTTCCAGTGCAACTTGGAGCTGAAGATAAGCACAAAGTGAGTTCACTCTCATCCCAGGCAACATCAAGCAGACTGTTTAGGAAGAATTATTCATACAGAGTGCTCATGCTCTCCACAGCATGCATACAGCCATATGAAAAGATATGGTTATCAAATCAGTGAGAAAACCTCACTTTGGACAAAACCCTGTAAAACAATCCACAGAGCATAGCCATGCATTGATACCACCAGCAATGCATCATGCAAAAGTCTGCCAATTGGACAATGGATTGCCAAGCTCTAAACCTGCATTTCCACTACCTGACTCAAGCAAAATGCCTAGCATGGTTTAGCAGCACACAGAGCCCTCACTCATATCATTCTGTATGAAGCACAACCTGCTCCACCCACCCAGCAGAACGATGAGCAGCAGATCACCCAGGGTTGCCTCCAACATACCATTTAGGTTCCATTTTTCCTGCAGTGTGCTCAAACTAACCCTAAGCTGATGCCAACCATTTGAAAAGGAATGGTTCATGAGTCAGTCAGCCTGCCGTCCATTCAGACTACAACCTGTGGAGAAATGAGCAGGGCCCTAGCCACGCAGTCAGCCCAAGTTGCCAAAGATATCCAAGATCACACAAATATACAATGGAAAGCCATGCAATGAGCCTTCATTCCCACTGTTTTCACTCCCACAGACCACTGAGGACCTGTTAATGGCACTGAGACCACTCACTCCTATTGCACTGCATTCACCTGACCTTTACTGAATCTTTAGGCACATGCTGAAACTGCCCTGCCTAGCTTGACTACAGCGGACTGCTTATGGAGTGGTTGGCAATGCAGTCCACATGTCAACACTCTTAGAGCTATGTAGCAGTTCTCTGAGGACTGGTCAGCCAACACTGCTCTTGCCCTCGGCCTGCGAGTCACCGTGTGGATGCTTTAAGAATTTCTAGAAATGGAAAAATCCTTGCCTCATGGAAAAGTGATAGAGGTCTGGCAAGTAGTGCTAAGCACGCAACAAGTCTGCCCTCAGTGCAGCTTATAGGCAGGGCTCCCTTGAAGACTGTTTGGCCACACAGTGAGCACACCCCTGTCCCTGCCGGCACCTAGTGAATAAAGGATCAGGGCATAGAAACTGAATAAGAAGTCCCTTCCCCTAGACATCAAAGTGCAGAAGGTTTGAGCAGCCAATAAACACATAGTGAGCGGGCATTAAATCTTAGCTGCCTCCCACAGAATGGCTAGGCCCTCTTAACAGCTGGGAGAGTCGTCACTCATACCTTTCTGAATGTAACAATTTTTGGGTACAGTTTAGCTGCACAGTGAGTCAACCCTCACTGCTTTCTCATCCAGGGATATGGTTATGGAATATTTTGCAATGCAGTGAGACTGTCCACAAGCCGGTGAAAAAGCAGCAGGCTAGAGAAGGACAGTCAGACACACAGTGAGCTCACACAGACATGACACTCATACAATGGAACATTTAAGCAGTAAACATGCACTCAAACAAGCAATCGTACAGAGGTCTGGGGAGGCATTGTCCAATGTGGAGTGAACCTGAACTTGCCACAGCCATCAGCCAGGGCCACTATGTTAATTGGTGAGCCATGCTTTGAGCCTGCCCTCATCCCTGAATCAAACAGGTGAAACATTGCATTCTACCTAGAATTGCAGACATGTCACAGTCGTAACAAATTGAAGGAAGGAGAAACTTGAGGAGCTCTTAGTCACAGTGAGACTGCCAGGCCCCTGGACTTGAAGCACTGGACAGTTGAGGTACAGTTTGCAACTAAGAGACCTGCACTCATACGGCTGCCATGCAGTGAAACATTTAGTACCTGTTAGATGCATTGTGAGAACCCCCTGGCATCATCCTCCTTCCAGTGCAACTTGGAGCTGCAGATAAACACGAAGTGAGTTCACGCTCATCCCAGGCTACATCCAGCAGGCTGTTTCAGAACAATTCTTCATGCAGAGTGCTCATGCACTCCACAGCATGTGTACAGCCATCTGAAAAGGAATGCTTATCGAGTCAGTGAGAAAACCACACGGGCCAGAAACCTGTTGAAAAATCAGCAGGGCATAGGCATGCATTGATACCAACCCAGACCCAGCCTGCCACAGACCCTCATTGAGCAATGGATTGCCACGCTGTAAGCTTGCATTCCCACTACCTGCCTCCTGCAAAATGCCTAGTATGGTTTAGCAGCACAGAGAGCCCTCACTCATATCATTCCGCATGAAGCACAATATGCTCCATCCAGGAAGCAGAATGATGAGCAGCAGATCATCCAGGGAGGCCTCCAGGAGACCATTTAGGCTCAATTGGTCCCGCAGTGTGCTCAAACTAACCCCAGTCTGATGCCAACGATCTGAAAAGGAAGGGTTCATGAGTCCATCAGCCTGCCGTCACTTCAGACTAGAACTTGTGGAGAAATGAGCAGGGTCTAGCCAAGCAGTCAGCCCGTGTTGCCAAAGATAGCATCCCTACTGTTTTGACTCCCATGCTTGCTTGCTTGCTTGCTTGCTTGCTTGCTTGCTTGCTTGCTTGCTTGCTTGCTTGCTTGCTTGCTTGCTTGCTTACAGAACCTCTCCCTTTTATATTCTCCAGCTGCATGGGAGCGAGGGCTGCACAGGGGTGAGAGTACCACCCACACATTCCAGAGGGAAACAACAACAACCATTATGGGTTACATCTGCTACCAGCTGAACTCACCCGTGGCTATTTATGGGCGAGAGCACATCCTTGCCAGCGAGGTGACTCAAAGTTCAATCATGGCTAGGCCTGTGTCAAGGCTCACCATAATGGCTCGCCATAATAAGGAAAGAGAATAATATATGAAATGGAAAAAAAAAAGAAATTAAGGAAAAGAGTAGCAAACTTGTAATAAATGTTGCAGAGGATATGGAGAAATAGGAAAACTCATATATTACTGGTGGAAAATGGTAGATGGTATGTCCACTCTAGGAAACATTATGGCAGTTCTTGAATCTTTTAAGTAAATTATTCTTCTAGGAAAATATAAAATTTAAAATGGATTCTCAAAGATGGAAGTGATAATTAGACAAATTTGATTATTACACATTGCATACGTGTATTTTATTAAGTATTATTGCGGATCAATACTTTAAAAAAGAAAATAGGATCTGAAAACAATTTTCTCAACTACCTACATGACAACACAATTCACAGTACCTAAAGTAAGAAAAGCACACACAAAAATTTACTGAGGAGTGGATAGTAAAAATGTGGATAGAAAGCAATATTATTTAGCCTTTTAAAAAGAAGGCAATTCTGATAAATGTTACAACCTGGATACATCTTGATGATATAAGACAAAGTCACAAAAACATGGCCCTACATTCCCTTTGCATGAGGTACTGACAGTCATCAGATTCATCGGTACAGAAAGTGAAATGGTGGGCATCATGGACAGGAGGAGGTGATGGGGTGTTGTTTAATGGAGATTCCCTCAAAAACTTAAAAGATAAAACTTGATCACATAATTACAATGACTTTTCCCATGAAAGTGAGAGAAGCCATACTCCAATAAAAATTTTCATTTTTATTCTTAGTCACAAAAATTTAAAAACACCAATACAGTGTGATCAGATGATATCCTGGAAGAACTGGATGACAAGTACAGAAGCAAACTCCCTGCTTCTTAATTCAGATAAGATTTAAATAATAAGTTTATGAGTAATTTTACCTTCACATTTCTCTCTTTCAGTCTTTATAGAAACAAAACTATTGGATAAAGTGGATAGCAGTTTGTTGGTTGTTAGGGCACTGGTAATTGTGGGCAGTCAGAAAACACTGCCTGGGTTTGTAATAACTTTAAAAGTGAATAAATATTTTCAAAAGATCATAAGCCACACAAACCAAAAAGTGAATGACTAAATTAGACAAAATGCTCAATAAATCCAACTTTCTTCTAGAAATACATTTCAGACAAAACTAGGAAGTTAAAACTCTCTCATTTAAACTTCTGTAATAACACATTCAACTATACAAGAGATGCCCTTCATGGCATAGTTAGTAAACTAGATACAGTTAGGTAGATGGCCTGGGAATACCAGATTGCCCTAGGTATGATATTGGGGAAAAAGGTATCTTTTTAGGAGAAAAATGTTGAACTTTTGCCCCTAATAATAAAGCCTTAGCTGGGATCATCATTCAGACACTGTAAGTTTTCCATACTTCAGCTGATGAAGTTACTGAAAACACTTAAATTGATGATCCCTTCACAGGGTGGCTAGCGAACTTGTTTGAAACATCCCTCACAATTTTAGCTGGAGTCTGCCCTGGCATAGAAGGCTGCATTATTCCAGAGGTGAGAGTCCTAGCCCAAAGATTAAGTCTGCCCCAACTAAGAAGCTCTGTGGCATATCAAAAAGATTAACTCTTGCAATTACAAAAAAAAAATATTGTCTTATGATGAAGAAAGTCACTAGCATTAGAAAGATTTGAAAAATTAAACAAAAAACCCTTTAAACATAAAAATGGGAAAATGATTCTATGATAAAGAGAGGAAGAGACTGTGAGAGGTAAAATTTTTAATTGGTTCATAATTCCCTAACTACTCTTATAAACCCTTTACATATAGACTTAGAACAGTCAATAAGGACACATAGGCTATACAAACACTCACTGCAGAGCTGATTGTTTTCCAGTCTGTAGAATTCAACATGCTAAGAATAACCACAAAGAGAAATATACAGTTAGGAGGGAATTAAAAAACTGGAGGGGAACAACAGGTGTGGGATGAAATGGATTGCTTGGAATAGACGGTGAACCCTGTACCCCAGGCCAATGGAGATGGGAAGAGGAACTCCTGTGAGTTAGGAATAAAAACACACAGCTTCTCAACTAGTTTGTGCCTAAGTCTGTATGGGCACTGTGGGAGACTGCCTGCAAGACAGCTGGCTGCTTGCATTGCAGTTCCCTGAGTGAAGGAGTTGCTATGTTGTAAGGTCTGATTGGCCGTGATTGGCTGCCATCTTATGGCATTATTTACAATAGCCATTTTGTAGAGCTGAGTTTCGCTTTCCAGAAAAAACACCTGCTTCTTGTAAATCATGTGTACTCTGTGGAGCCATACTTGTGGCCTTGTACGGTTATCCTTGAGATTGTTTTTCATCCTTGAAGTTGTTTTTACTTTCATACTATTGCCTGATATAAGTGTGAGAGCCATCTTGTAATAAAGAAGAACCCTGTTTGAACCTGAGCATGACTCAGTGTGCTTACTCTCGGTGAATCCTCTCAGGTTTGGGGCCTGCTTTAAGGACTCCGACATCGCGGCTCATGACAGGCACCACTCTCAGAAGAGTTTGGATTAAAAGCTTTGATTTTGCTGCCTCTGGAGCCCAATTCCTCTTTTTTTGGGCTGGAAAAGTGAGACAAGTGAGATCATTTCTTACAATGCACACACTCGGGAAATTACTTACCTGTAGCACAGAAATGGCCAATGCTCTCAGTTCATTAGTACATACGCTGGTAAACAGCTTAACCTCAGCTGTCTTAAATTTTCCTTAGACCCTGCAGTATATATCCACACCTGAGTGCAAGCTTTCCCCTTTGTGCTCACAGAGGAGTCCAATTAGGCCTCAGTTCTCCTCTGGTTTCCTACAGAGTTAATAATGCATTAGCTTATTTTATAAGCTCTTAGACAGTGTATATGGCCAGTGAAATTTATAGTTTCATATCAGTCATCTCTTAAATTAGCCTATATTGTTTAATTTTCTCTGGTCAGAAACATTTGGGCTAAGCTCATATAGGATGCCTGCCACTTGGGCCAGGTTTTCTTCAGGAGCATTTATTAAACAAGCCAACTACCTTTGTTTGATGCAACTAGAAAAATTGTTTATAATACATCAGAATGTAGTTCCCACACTTATCACTCACTTGAGAGGTTCTTCTGTAACACAGTCTAGGAAAATTAGAGGGGGAGTTGTAAGATTTAAGAGAAAAAGCCAATGTTTTCCAGCTAAATAGTTCAGTCTATTAAAGGTAATAAATAATGTCTACTATCTCCACTTTCAAAGTTTTATATGCTAAACTAACATTTCTGCCCATTTGTGGGGCAACAATAAAATGAGGCAATTAAATTTCTATAGAAAGAAAACCCAAGATATTGTTGTAAACCGCCTTGCATGACATTTGAGGAAAAAAAAACATTTTAAGGCTCATTTAAAAATACATTTATTTTTTTATTTCTTTATTGAATCATTTTAGGTATAAAATACAGTTACATTCATCATTGAGATCTTGTACCCTTACATGATACATCTTGGCTCTTATTTTTCCCCATCCCCCAGCCCTTTCTGCACCTTCTCCACTCTTCCCTATTTTAAACATTTAATTTTAATAAGGCAGTACAAAACACAAGAAATTATTTCAACAAATCTAAAGATTCACTAAAGA
>NW_022974738.1:1866-3713 GCF_012274545.1 Fukomys damarensis | reverse complement strand
TCTGTGGTGCTAAACCATAGTGTCTCAAAAAATAAAAGATAAATTTGATTCATTTGTAGAATACATGAATGCATCCTGAGACTATAATGCTGATTGAAGTGAATTACACACAAAGGGTTATATATTGAATAGTTTCACTTTTAAGAACTTAACATGTGCATAATTTAAAAGCTGTGTAAAAGAAATGTGAAATGAAAAATGGATGCAGATTTTATGGAGATAAGGTGACCTGAGCTTGGAAAGATGGAAAAATTG
Organism: Fukomys damarensis; assembly: GCF_012274545.1. NCBI lineage: Eukaryota > Metazoa > Chordata > Mammalia > Rodentia > Bathyergidae > Fukomys > Fukomys damarensis. The sequence continues at coordinate 3,458 of NW_022974738.1, read as the reverse complement.
GGAGGGAAAAGAAAGTTAAAATAATTAAGATGTAATATGTTAATATTTCCAATTCCCTAAGATAATTATAATTATTATGAATCATAGTTGTATACCAATGAAAGCAACACAAAGCTTGGCCAAGATTACAATGTAGGGTAAACTTTGCCTATCACTTATTGAGAATGTGATGTGCTTTTCTTATCTCCCATCTTTTTCTATCCCACTCTCATGCAACCCCTCAGTAGCCCAAACACCTAACCTCCTTGGTCTCTATTACAGGGCTCAGACCCACAAGTCTGGAGGGTTTTTCATGACACAATAGCAACAGCCACACAAAAATTCAGCAGCCCAGAGGATGAGTTGACCATGATTACTCAGGAGCCCATGTCTCACAAAGAAACATCTTCTGAAACTGCACCCTTGGCCACTAGTAATTATGATACTTCACCCTATCCAAGAAAATCCATGGAAAACTTTCTACTCCATTCATTCTGTGATCAGAGTGGCTTCCCTTTCCTTGTTCAGTGCCATCTTCCTTCAAAAGAAACCCCAAAGTTTCACATTCCTATATGAGTGCCTGAAATACATGGCTTGGGTCTCATTTCTATTCCTCTCCAATCATAAGATTCTGTCCAGTTACCCATCTTTTATTATTCTATGTCCCTCTCCCTATCTTTCTTGGTTCCTGCTCCTCACCTCCTCCTCCCTCCCATCCTGTAGGTACACAGGGCGGAAATAAAGAAGACCCTTCCCAGAAGAGCTCACTTCCCGGAAAAGCATACTAGAAAACAAAGGTAGCAGGATAGGATTTGGAAGTCATGGACACAAGGTTTCAAGTCACTTCCTCAGGGGGAAATGAGGCTCCTAAAATGGGGATAGCAAGGAACACATAGGTGGAAAGGGCTCAGGAGGATGCTGTGGTCTGCAGAACCTGGGGCTGCCCAGTTGTGAAAGGACAAGAAGGGAAGAGTGGGAATGCAAACAGCCAATGAAACTGAGGGTTGCCCTGACAAATCACAGAGCAAAGAGGTCCAGGATGGCATGCCTGGGATGATTTTAACAGGAATCAACAAATACAGCAAGCAATAGGAACTGTGAAAGGATCATGTATCCCACAGGTATAATGGTTCAAGTAGAGATAACACTGGACTATGGAGAAAAGCGTGCACTCATGTAGTTGACCTTGGCCCAGAAAATACATGTCCATGTTGGGGGAAGATGTGATGGATAGAGACAAGGTCAAAGTGGTGTCAGGGCACATTTTTATCCCTATGATGATGAGCTCCTTTCAGCTGAATAAAAATGTGATGTGTTCAAATGCAGCAGCAGGTTAAGGCAAGCAGCTTGCTATGGCTGCTTTCTGGACAACCCCCTAAAGCCTCATGTGGTCATAGGTGGGGCGTTTTGGAGATGGCTGGATCTAGAATGTGTGATGCTGGGGTCAAGGGTGTGATACTGGAATTAAGGGTATGAGATTACTAAACTAGTCCACTGGTTGGTTTAGCATAGTTCTGGGCGTGGATAATGGGAAAGCCCACCCTACACCACCCAAAAGGTAACTATCCTGGAAGGGATAAAAGGGAGAAGCTGCTGCTGCTGCTGCTGCTGCT
>NW_022974738.1:0-1714 GCF_012274545.1 Fukomys damarensis | reverse complement strand
TATTGGATATTGCCTCTCTTAACTGAATGTTCCTGTGGGCCCTCATCTCAGTGAACATTGACACCAAGCACTGATAACTGAGACAAACACCAGGGTCAGAATGTGAAACAAATACCCCACACCCCTTCCACATGGAAACACAAACATGCTTGACATCTCATCCATTAAGCAAATGCAAACTACAACCACAGTGAGATTCTCCTTTGATATTGCCTCTCTTAACTGAATGTTCCTGTGGGCCCTCATCTCAGTGAACATTGACACCAAGCACTGATAACTGAGACAAACACCAGGGTCAGAATGTGAAACAAATACCCCACACCCCTTCCACATGGAAACACAAACATGCTTGACATCTCATCCATTAAGCAAATGCAAACTACAACCACAGTGAGATTCTCCTTTGCTCCTACTATAACACTGTCAATATAACTTAAGGTAACAGTGCTGGGAAGGATGCATAAAAATTGGAAACCTCATACAGGGTGCAGCCTTTTGGTGAAATACTTTGACATTTCCTCAAAAAGTAGAATGTAGATTTACTGTACTACTCAACCTTTCCATCAGTAAGCAAATATTCAAAAGAACAGAAAATATGTATTTAAACAAAAATGATATGTTCTTTATTTCTGTCAAGGTCATGGCAATGGAAAACAGTCCCAAAACTAGTTTTAGAAAAGAAAACAGGCCCCAAATGAAAAAAAAAGTATGGTTTCTTCTAGGTGAGACAAGTGATGAAATTGAAATTGAACAATGGATTGTGTCGTGAGCTGGATTGCCTTGGGCAACTCGGTCTGCGACTACAGGGGCCTGAACTGGTGACACGCAAGCAAAGAGGCACACACTTGATACACAAGGAGTTTACTTTAGTTCCTCATCTCCGGATGTCTACCCCGCTCTCTCTCCATGCCAGGAAGGGGTGGCAACATATATACCATAATGCAACCAATCAGCATACAGAGAACAGATTATTACCTTATAAGGATACATCAAACACCCACGGGAACATATCATGTGATCTGGAGGAAAACTAAACTTAATACAAAATGGCTTCATAGGCTATATCATAAAATGGCAGAGGGGCAGATCTACAATTCTCCACAATTCCTCCTTTCCTTTTTAACAAAAGCAGCAATGAAGGCAACGGCAAATGGAGTCGACGTTACATGCCTGCAACATGCTCCTGTTCTTGAGCGAGAATCAGGAAGGTGCCAAAGGGGCCCTGTCTTAGGCCGCCGAGTCACCATAACTCCTTACCCGTCATCAGCAGAAGGGCTTATGTCCCTTGTGCCTGTCTTAGGTTGGTAGGTATGGCCTCGATTCCTTACCCGTGTCTGGGTCCCCCAAGGGCGGAAAACATGAACGTGAGCTCCGTCAGGCACGATGGGCCTGAGCCAAATAAATGGCTACATGCGGCTTGTCGCCAGCTGAGGCAGCCTCTACTGCCAAGGCCAAACACTCATAGTGATAACGCCCTCATTGCCAACAGCGATATACACAGCAGGATCCAATAACAAGCAATAATAACACTCCTAATATTCCTCCCCAGACTAGAAGCCATGAGGGGGAAAACAACCGTTTCAAATTCTCCGAAGCCTCAGCTAAGAAATCCATATCCAAGGTAACAGGCTTAGCTCGGATGGAGCGCAATACATCTATGGCTAAAGTAAGAGAATTGATATAATTAAGGAAGGTTGAATTCCAGGGACCATGT
>NW_022974737.1:0-25000 GCF_012274545.1 Fukomys damarensis | reverse complement strand
CCTTTGAAATCAAAGCGGTTAGTTTCCTGAATGTGAAGTACTCCACAGAGAAAAGTGCTGAAACTGTGAGTTTACCAGTGAAGACTACACCTTATATGGAGTACAAGTGTATTCCTTTTTGTTTGCAGGTCTCTGCCTGGCACAGATTGATGCACTGTTGTGAGGCACTTTACCAGAAAAGCCCTTAAGGCCTTAGTGAATGCCTAGCAGATCCGAGTGCACAGATGCCTCCAGATTCCTGTGTACTTGACTGTATGTTCAGTTTGATGTTGGAACACAAACACACTGGGCGGAGTGCTTCTAGGGTTGAAACTTCAATTTTCCCCGGGAAACAGCTTCTTTCACCACTTAGCTCTTTGCAACCAAAGCGGTTACATTCCTGAAAGTGACGTACTCCACAGAGAAAGGTGCCGCAATGCTGTGAGTTTACCAGTGATGTCCCCACCTTATATGGAGTAGAACTGTGTTCCTTTTTGTTTGTAGGTCTCTGCCTGCCACAGATTGAAACACTGTTGTGAGGCACTTTACCAGAAAAGCCCTTAAGGCCTAAGTGAGTGCCTAGCAGCTTTGAGTGCATACAAACTTCAGAATTCTGTATACTTGGGGATAGGTTCAGTTCGAAGTTAGAACACAATTGCACTGGTATGAGTGCTTCTGCGGTTTAAATTGGTGTTTTCCTGGGAAACAGCTTCTTTTTGTGCTTAGCCCTTTGAAATCAAGTTGGTTAGTTTTCTGAATGTGAAGTACTCCACAGAGAAAGGTGCTGCAAAGCTGTGAGTTCACTACTGAAGTCCACAACTTACATGGAGTACAACTGTATTCCTTTTTGTTTGTAGGTCTCTGCCTGGCAGACATTGAAACACTGTTCTGAGACACTTTAGCAGAAAAGCCCTTAAGAACTAAGGAAGTGCCTAGGAGCTCGGAGTGCACACAAGCATCCCGAAACCTGTATACTTGGGGATAGTTTCAGTTTGAATTTAGAACACAAAAGCACTTGGCAGAGTCCTTTTACACTTTCAACAGCAGTTTTCCACGAGGAACAGCTTCTTTCTCTGCTTAGCCCATTGAAACCAAAGCTGTTAGTTTCCTGAATGTGAAGTACTCCACCAATAAAGGTGCTGCAACGCTTTGAGTTTACCAATGAATTCCACACCTTACATGTAGTACAAATGTATTACTCTTTGTTTGTCCGTCTCTGCCTGGCCGAGATTGAAACACTCTTTTGAGGCACTTTAGCAGAAAAGCTCTTAAGGCTTAAGAGTGTGGCCAGAGGCTCTGAGTGCACACAAGCCTTCAGATTCCTGTATACTTGAGGTTAGAATCAGTTTTAAGTTAGAACAAAAATGCACTCACTAGAGTGCTTCTGCGGTTCACACTAAAATTTTCCATGGGAAACAGCTTTCGCCACTTAGACTTTTGAAACCAAAGCAGTTACTTCCTGAATGTGAAGTACTCCACAGAGAAAGGTTCTGCAACGCTGTGAGTTTCACAGAGAAGTCCACACTTTAAATTCAGTAAGACTGTATTCCCTTTGGTTTCTAGATCTCTGCCTGGAAGGGACTGAATCACTGTTGTGAGGCACTTTACAAAGAAGTGCTTAAGGCTAAAGGGAGTGCCTAGCAGCTTCGAGTGCACACAAGCCTACAGAATTCTGTATACTTGGGGATAGGTTCAGTTTAAAGTAGGAACACAAATGCACTCAGCAGAGTGCTTCTGCGATTTAAACTGCACTTTTCACCAGAAACCACTTCTTTAGCCGCTTAGCACTTTCAGCCAAAGTGGTTAGTTTCCTGAATGTGAGGTACTCCACAGAGAAAGGTGCTGCAACACTTTGAGTTTACAGGTGAAGTCCACACACTATATGGAGTACAACTGCATTCTTTTTGTTTTTAGGTCTCTGGCTGGCAGAGATTGAAACACTTTTGTGAGGCACTTTAGCAGAAAAGCCCTTAAGGCAGAAGAGATTTCCTAGCAGCTCTGAGTGCACACGCCTCCAGAATCCAGTATACATGGGATAGGTTCAGTTTGAAGTTGGAACACAATTGCACTGGCAGAGTGCTTCTGTTGTTTAAACTGGTGTTTTGCCGGGATATCACTTCTTTCGCTGCTTAGCTCTTTGAAACCAAAGCGGTTACTTTCCTGAATGTGAAGTATTCCACAGAGAAACTTGTTGAAAAGCTTTGAGTTTACCAGTGAAGTGCACAACTTATATGAAGCACAACTGTATTCCTTTTTGATTTAGATCTCTGCCTGGCAGAAATTGAAACACTGTTTGGAGGTACTTTGCCAGAAAAGTCCTTAAGCCCTAAGGGAGTGCCTAGCAACTCCTAATGCACACAAGGCTCCAGAATCCTGTATACTTGAGGATAGGTTTAGTTTGAAGTTAGAAATCAAATGCACTCAGCAGAGTGCTTCTGCTGTTCAAACTGCAGTTTTCCCTGGGAAACAATTCTTTTACTGCTTAGCCCATTCAAATGAAAGCACTTTCTTTCCTGAATGTGAAGTACTCCGCAGAGAAAAGGGCTGCAATGCTTTGAGTTTAACAGTGAAGTCCATACCTTATATGGAGTACAACTGTATTCCTTTTCATATGTAGGTCTCTGCTCGGAAGAGATTGAAACACTATTGTGAGGCACTTTATCAGAAAAGCCCTTAAGGCCTAAGGGAGTGCATAGCAGCTCTGAATGCACACAAGCCTCCAGAATCCTGTATTCTTGTGGATAGTTTCAGTTTGAAGTTAGAACACAATCGCACTCTGCACAGTGCTTCTGCAATTTAAAGTGCAGTTTTCCTGGAGAAACAGCTTCTTTCGCCACTTAGCCCTTTGAAACCAAACAGGTTAGTTTCCACAATGTGAATTACTCCACAGAGAAAGATGTAGCAACGTTTTGAGTTTGCCAGTGAAGTGCACACCTCATATGGACTACAACTGTATTCCTTTTTGTTTGTAGGTTTCGGCTTTGCAGAACTTGAAACACTGTTGTGAGGCTCTTCACAAAAAAAGCACTTAAGACCTAAGGGAGTGCCTAGCAGCTCTGAGTGCACACAAGCCTCCAGAATCCTGCATACTTGGGGATAGGATTAATTTGAAGTTGGAACACAAACACACTTGGAAGAGTCCTTCTGCTGTTTAAACTGCAATTTTCCTTGGAAAAAAGCTAGTTTCACCACTTAGCGTTTTGAAACCAATGCGGTTACTTTCCTGAATGTGAAGTACTCCACAGAGAAAGGTGCTGCAACCTTGTGAGATTACCAGTCAAGTCCACACATTACATGGAGTACAACTGTATTCAATTTTGTTTGTTTTTCTCTGCCTCGCAGAGATTCAAACAGTGTTGTGAGGCACTTTGACAGAAAAGCCCTTAAGGCCTAAGAGAGTGCATAGCAGCTGTGAGTGCACAAAATCATCCAGCATCCTTTATACTTGGGGATAGGTTCAGTTTGAAGTTACAACACAAACGCACTGGGCAGAGGGCTTCTGCAATTTAAACTGCTGTTTGCCCCGGGAAACAGCTTCTTTCACTGCTTAGCTCTTTGAAACCAAAGGGGTTACTTCCATGAATGTGAAGTACTCCACAAAGAAAGGTGCTGCAACGGTGTGACTTTACCAGTGAAGTCCACACCTTATGTGGAGTATAATAGTAGTCCTTTTTGTTTGTCGGTCTCTGAATGGCAGAGATTGAAACTCTGTTGTGAGTCACTTTACCAGAAAACCCCTGAAGGCCTAAGGGAGTGCTTAGCAGCTCTGAGTGAACAGAAGCCTCCAGAATCCTGCATACTTGGGAATAGATTCAGTTTGAAGTTAGAACACAAACGCACTGGGCAGAGAGCTTCAGCAGTAAAACTGCAGTTTTCTGTGGGAAACAGCTTCTTTTGCCACTTAGCCTTTTGAAACCAAAGTGGTTACTTTCCTGAATGTGAAGTACTCCACAGAGAAAGGTGCTGCAATGCTGTGAGGTTACTAGTAAAGTCCACACCTTCTATGGAGTACAACTGTATTCCTTTTTGATTGCCGGTCTCTGCCTGACAGAGATTGAAACACTGTTGTGAGGCATTTTACTAGAAATGCTCTTAAGGCCTAAGTTAGTGCATAGCAGCTCCAAGCGCACAGAGCTTCCAGAATCCTGTATACTTGGGGATAAGTTCAATTTGAAGTTAGAATACAAATACACTGGGTAGAGAGGTCCTGTGGTTAAAATTGCATTTTTCCCCATGAAACAGCTTCTGTCCCTGCTTAGCCTTTTGATGCCAAGGAGGATACTTTCCTGAATGTGAAGTACTCCACTGAGAATGGTGCTGCAAAGCAATGAGCTTACTAGTGAAGTCCACACCTTCTATGGAGTACAACTGTATTCCTTTTTGTTTGTAAGTCAGGGCCTGGTAGAGATTGAAACACTGTTGTGAGGCACTTTACCAGAAAAGCCCTTAAGGCCTAAGGGAGTGCCTAGCAGCTTCTCGTGCACACAAGCCTCCAAAATCCGGTGTACTTGGGGATAGGTTCAGTTTGAAGTTAGAACACAAACTCACTCCGCAGAATGCTTCTTCATTTACAAGTGCATTTTTCCCCTGGAAACACTTTCTTTCACTGGTTATCCCTTTGAAACCAAGGCGGTGAATTTCCTGAATGTGAAGTACTCCACAGAGAAAGGTGCTGCAACGCTGTGAGTTTACCAGTGAAGTCCACAACTTATATGGAGTACAATTGAATTCCTTTTTGTTTGTAGGTCTCTGCCTGGCAGAGATTGAAACCCTGTTGTGAGGCGCTTTAGCAGGAAAGCCCTTAAGGTGTAAGGGAGTGACTGGTAGCTCTGAGTGCACACAAGCCTCCAGAATCCTGTATACTTGGGGACAGGTTCTGTTTGAAGTTAGAACAAAAATGCACTGGTCAAAGTGCTTCTGCAGTTAAAACTGAAGTTTTCCCCAGGAAACAGCTTCTTTTGCCGCTTAGCTCTTTGAAACCAAAGCAGTTAGTTTCCTGAATGTGAAGTACTGCACAGAGAAAGGTGCTGCAACGCTGTGAGTTTACCAGTGAAGTCCACACCTTATGTGGAGTACACCTGTATTCCTTTTTGTTTGTAGGTCTCTGCCTGGCAGAAATTGAAACACTGATGTGAAACACTTTAGCAGAAAAGCCCTTAGAGCCTAAGAGAGTGCATATCAGCTCTGAGTGCACACAAGCCTCCAGAATCCTGCATGCTTCGGGACATGTTCAATTTGAATTTAGAACACTAATGCACTAGGCAGAGTGCTTCTGCTATTGAAACTGCTGTTCTCCCCATGAAACAGCTTCTTGCTCCACTTCGCCCTTTGAAACCAAAGCAGTTACTTTTCTGAATGGGAAGTACTCCACAGAGAAAGGTGCTGCAAAGCTGTGAGTTTAGAAGTGAAGTCCACACATTCTACGGAGTACAACTGTATTCCTATTTGTTTGTAGGTCTCTGCCTGGTGGAGATTGAAACACTGTTGTGAGGCACTTTAGCAGTAAAGCCCTTAGGGCCTCAGAGAGTGCCTTGCAGCTCTAAGTGCACCAAGTCTCCAGAATCCTGTATACATGGGGATAGGTTTAGTTTGAAGTTAGAACACAAACGCACTGGGCAGAGGGGTTCTGCAGTTCAAACTGCAGTTTTCCCTGAGGAACAGCTTCTTTTGTTGCTTAGCTCTCTGAAAAAAAATGGGTTACTTTCCTTAATGTGAAGTACTCCACCGAGAAAGGTGCTGCAAAGCTGTGAGTTTACCAGTGAAATCCCCATCTTATATGGAGGACAACTGCATTCCTTTTTGTTTGTAGGTCTCTGCCTGGCAGAGATTGAAACACTGTTGTGAGGCGCTTTACCAGAAAAGCCCTTAAGTCCTAAGTGAGTGCCCAGCAGCTCCGAGTTCACACAAGCCTGCAGAATCCTCTATACTTGGGTATAGGTTCAGTTTGAAGTTGGAACACAAACGCACTGGGCAGAGTGCTTCTGCAGCATAAACTGCAGTTTTCCAACAAGAAACAGATTCTTTCATTGCTTAGCCCATTTAAGCCAAAGCGGTTAATTTCCTGAATGTGAAGTACTCCACAGAGGAAGACTCTGCAACGCTGTGAGTTTACCCTTGAAGTTCACACCTTATATGGAGTACAACTGTATTCCTTTTTTTTTTGTAGTTCTCTCCCTGGCAGAGCTTCAAACACTGTTGTGAGGCACTATAGCAGAAAAGTCCTTAAGCCCTAAGGGAGTGCATAGCAGCTCCGAATGCCCACAATCCTCCAGAATCCTGTATACTTGGGGATAGCTTCAGTTTGAAGTTACAAAACAATCGCACTGGGCACGGTGATTCTGTGATTTAAACTAGTGTTTTCCTGAGCAACAGCTTCTTTCGCTTCTTGCTTAGCCCTTTGAAACCAAGGCGGTTAGTTTCCTGAATGTGAAGTACTCCACAGAGAAAAGTGCTGCAATGCTGTGAGTTTACCAGTGAAGTCCACACCTTATACGGAGTACAACTGTATTCCCTTTTTTTCTGTAGGTCTCTGCCTGCAAGAGATTGAAACACTGTTGTGATACACATTAGCAGAAAATCCCTTAAGGCATAAGAGAGTGCCTAGCAACTTTGACTTTACACAAGCCTCCAGAATCCTGTGTACTTTGGGATAGATTCAGTTTGAAGTTAGAACACAAACGTACTCAACAGAATGCTTCTGCACTTTAACTACAGTTTTATCCGAGCAGCAGCATCTTTCGCTGGTTAGCCCTTTGAAACCAAAGCAGTTACTTTCCTGAATGTGATGTACTCCACAGAGAAAGGTGCTACAATGCTGTGAGTTTACCAGTGAAGTCCACACCTTACATTTAGTCCAACTCTATTCCTTTTTGTTTGTAGGTCTCTGCCTGGCAGAGATTGAAATACTGTTGTGAGGCACTTTAGCAGAAAAGATCTTAAGGCTTAAGGGAATGCTTAGCAGCTCCAAGAGCACACAGCCTCCAGAATCCTGTGTAGTTGGGGATAGGTTCAGTTTTAAGTTAGAATACAAATGCACTGGGCAGAGTGGTTCTGCAGTTTAAACTGCATTTTTCCCGTGAAAATGCTTCTTTCGCTGCCTTGCCTTTTGAAACCAAAGTGGTTAGTTTAATGAATGTCAAGTACTCCACAGAGAAAGGTGGTGAAACTCTGTGAGTTTACCAGTGAAGTCCACACCTTATATGAAGTACAACTCTATTCCTTTTTGTTTGTAGGTTTCTGCCTTGCGGAGATTTAACACTGTTGTGAAGCACTTTAGCCGAAAAACCTTTAAGCCATAAGGGACTGCCTAGCAGCTCTGAGTGCACATAAGCCTCCAGAATCCTGCATATTTGGGGATAGGTTCACTATGAAGTTACAAGACAAATGCACTCGGTAGAATGCTACTGCTGTTTCAACTGCAGTTGTCTGTGACAAATAGCTTCTTTTGCTGCTTAGCCCTTTGAGAGCAAAGCGGTTACTTTTCAGAATGTGAAGTACTCCACCGCGAAACGTGCTGCAAGGCTGTGAGTTTACCAGTGAAGTCCTAACCTTACATGGAGTACACCTGTATTCCTTTCTTTTTGGTAAGTCTCTCCCAGGCAGAGATTGAAGCACTGCTTTGAGGTACTTTAGCAGAAAAGCCCTTGATGACTGAGAGAGTGCCTATCAGCTCCGTGCACAGAAGCTTCAGAATCCTACATACTTGCGGATTGGTTCAGTTTGAAGATAGAACAGAAACGCACTATGCAGAGAGCTTCTGTGGTTAAAAGTGTAGTTTTCCCCGAGAAACAATTTCTTTCTCCACTTAGCCCTTTGAAATCAAAGTGGTTACTTTGCTGAAAATGAAGTTCTCCCCAGAGAAAGGTGTTGCAACCCTGTGAGTTTACCAGTGAAGTCCACACCTTATATGGAATACAACTGTATTCCCTTTTGTTTGTAGGTCTCTGCATGGAAGAGATTGAAACACTGATGTGTGGCTCTTTAGCAGAAAAGCCCTTAAGGCCTAAGTGAGTGCTTAGCAACTCTGAGTGCTCACAAGCCTTTCGAACCTGCTTAGGTGGGGATAGTTTTAGTTTGAATTTAGAGCAGAAACGCACGGGGCAGAGTGCTTCTGTGATTTTAATGGCCATTTTCCCCGGGAAACACCTTCTTTCACCGCTTAGCACTTTAAAACCAAAGAGGTTACTTTCCTGAATGTGAAGTTCTCCATAAAGAAAGGTGCTGCAATGGTCTGAGTTTACCAGTGAAATCCACACCTTATGTGGACTACAATTCTTTTCCTTTCTGTTTGTAGATCTCTGCCTGGCAGAGAATGAAACACTGTTGTTAGGCACTTTCACATAAAAGCCCTTAAGGCCAAAGAGAGTGCCTAGCATCTCTGAGTGCACACAAGCCTCCAGAATCCTCCATATATGGGGATAGGTTCAGTTTGAATTTAGAAGAATAACGCACTAGGCAGAGTGCTTCTGTGGTTTCAACTGCTGTTTTCCCTGGGAAACAGCTTCTTTCACTGCTTGTACGTTTCAAAGCAAAGAGGTTAGTTTCCTGAATGTGAAGTACTAAACAGCAACAGGTGCTGCAACGCTGTGAGGTCGCCATTGAAGTCCAGAGCTCATATGGAGTACAGCTATATTTCTTTTTGTTTGCAGTTCTCTGCCTGGCAGAGATTGAAATACTGTTGTGAATCCCATTACCAGAAATGCCCTTAAGGCCTAAGGGAGTGTCTAGCAGCTCCTGAAGCACACAAGCCTCCAGAATCCTGTATACTTGGGGTAGGTTCATTTTGAAGTTAGAACACAAACACACTGGGCAGAAAACTTCCATGGTTAAAATTGCTTTTTTCAGGAAACAGCTTCTTTTGCCGCATACCCCTTTGAAACAAGTCACTTAATTTCCTCAATGTGAAGTACTCCACAAAGAAAGGTGCTGCAAACATGTGAGTTTTCCAGTGAAGTTCACACTTATATGGAGTACAACTGTATTCCTTTTTGTTTATAGGTCTCTCAATGGAAGAGATTGAAACACTGTTGTGAGGCACTTTACCAGAAAAGCCCTTAAGGCCTAAGGGAATGCCTAGCATCTCTGAGTGCACACGCTCTCAGAATTATAGGTCTCTCAATGGAAGAGATTGAAACACTGTTGTGAGGCACTTTACCAGAAAAGCCCTTAAGGCCTAAGGGAATGCCTAGCATCTCTGAGTGCACACAAGCTTCCAGAAACCTGTATACTTGGGGATAGGTTCTGTTGGAAGTTAGAACACACACGATATTGGCAGAGTGCTTCTGTGGTTGAAACTGCAGTTTTCCCCGAGAAACAGCTTCTTTTCCTGCTTAGCCTTTGAAACCAAAGCGATTACTTTGCAAAATGGAAGTAATCCACAGAGAAAGGTGCTGAAATGCTGTGACTTTACCAATGAAGGCCACACCTCATATGGAGTACAAATGTATTCAACTTTGTTTGTAGGTCTCTGTCTGGCAGAGATTGAAACACTGTTGTGAGGCACTTTACCAGAATAGCCCTTAAGGCCTAAGAGGGTGCCTACCAATTCTGAGTGCACACGAGCCTCCAGAATCCTGTATAATTGGGAATAGGTTCAATTTGAAGTACGAACACAAATGCACTCAGCAGAGTGCTTCTGCGGTTCAAACTGAAGTTTACCATGAGAAACAGCTTCTTTCCCTGCTTAGCCCTTTGAAACCAAAGCTATTACTTTCCTGAATGTGAAGTACTCCACAGAGAAAGGTGCTGCAATGCTGTGATTATAGCAGTGAAGTCCACACCTTATATGGAGTATCACTGTATTCCTTTTTGATATTATGCCTCTGACTGGCAGAGATTAAAACACTGTTGTGAGGCACTTTGCCAGAAAAGTCCTTAATGCCTAAGAGAGTGCCTAGCAGCTATGAGTGCACCGAAGCCTCCAGAATCCTGTATACTTGGGGATAGGTTCAGTTTGAATTTAGAACACAAATGCATTTGCCCCAGTGCTTCCATGGTTTAAACGGAAGTTTTCCCCGGGAAAGAGCTTCTTTGGCCACTTACCCCTTTGACATCAAAGCTGTTAATTTGCTGACTGTGAAGTACTCCACAGAAAAAGCTGCTGCAATGCTGTGAATTTAACAGTGAAGTCCACACCTTATATGGAGATCCACTGTATTCCTTTTTGTTTGTAGGTCTCTGACTGGCAGAGATTGAAACACTCTTGTGAGCCACTTTGCCAGAAATGTCCCTAAACCCTAAGAGAGTGACTAGCAGCTTGCAGTGCACACATGTCTCCAGAATACTGTATATTTTGGGATCGGTTTAGTGTGAAATTAGATCAGAAAGGCAATGGGCAGAGAGCTTCAGTGATTAAAACTGCATTTTTCCCCGAAAACAGCTTCTTTCATGGCTTAGCAATTCGAAACCAAAGCGGTTAGCTACCTGAATGTGAAGTACTCCACAGAAAAAGGTGCAGCAATGCTGCAAATTTACCAGGGAAGTCCACACCTTATATAGAGTACAACTGTTTTCCTTTTTGTTTGTAGGTCTCTGCCTTTCAGAAATTGAAACACTGTTGTCAGGCACTTCAGCATAAAATCCTTATGGTTTAAGAGAGTATCTAGCAGCTCTGAGTGCACAGAAGCCTCCAGAATCCTATATAATTGGGGGATAGGTTCAGTATGAAGTTGGAACACAAACGCACTGCGCATAGTGCACAGAAGCCTCCAGAGTCCTATATAATTGGGGATAGGTTCAGTATGAAGTTAGAACACAAACGCACTATGCATAGTGCTGTTGCAGTTTAAACTGCAGTTTTGCCCATGAAACACCTTCTTTCACCACTTAGGCCTTTGAAACCAAAGAGGTTAGTTTCCTGAAGGTGAAGTACTCCACAGAGAAAGGTGCTGCAATGCTGTGAGTTTACCAGTGAAGTCCACAAGTTATATGGAGTACACCTGTATTCATTTTGTTTGTAGGTCTCTGCCAGGCAGAGATTGAAACACTGTTTTGCGGCACTTTAGTAGAAAAGCCCTTAAAGCCTGAGAGAGTGCCTAGCATCTCTGAATGCACAGAAGGTTCCAGAATCCTGTATACTTAGGGATAGGTTCAGTTTGAAATTAGAACACAAACTCACTCAGCAGAGTGCTTCTGTGGTTTAAACTGCAGTTATCCCTGGGAAACAGCTTCTTTTGCCGCTTACCCCTTCGACATCAAAGCCGCTAATTTCCTGACTGTGAAATACTCCACAGAGAAAGCTGCTGCAATGCTGTGAGTTTACCAGTGAAGTCCACACCTTATATGGAGTACCACTGTATTCCTTTTTGTTTGTAGGTCTCTCGCGGGCAGAAGTTGAAACACTGTTGTGAGGTGCTTTTCCAGAAATTCCCTTAAGCCCTAAGGGAGTGCCCAGCAGCTACGAGTGCACACAAGCCTCAGGAAAGTTGTATACTTGGGGATAGGTTCACTTTGAAGTTAGAATACAATCGCACTGGGCAGAGTGCTTTTAGGGTTTAAACTGCAGTTTTCGCTGTGAAGCAGCTTCTTTCGCCACTTAGCCCTTTGAAACCAAAGCGGTTACTTTCCTGAATGTGAGGTACTCCAGAGAAAGATGCTGAAATGCTGTGAGTTTACCAGTGAAGTCCATACATTATATGGAGTCCAACTGTATTCCTTTTTGTTTGTAGGTCTCTGCCTGGCAGAGATTAAAACACTGTTGTCAGGCACTTTACCAGAAAAGCCCTTAAGGCCTAAGGGAGTGCCCAACAGCTCTGAGTGCACACAAGCCTACAGAATCCTGTATACTTGCGGATAAGTTCAGTTGGAAGTTAGAACACAAACGTACTGGGCAGAGTGCTTATGCATTTTCAACTGCAGTTTTCACTGGGAAACAGCTTCTTTCACCTCTTAGCCCTTTGAAATCAAAGCAGTTAGTTTCCTCAATGTGAAGTACTCCACAGAAAAAGGTGCTGCAACTCTGTGAGTTTACCAGTGAATTCCACACCTTATATGGAGTACAACTGTATTCCTTTTTGTTTGTAGGTCTCTGCCTAGCAGAGATTAAAACACTGTTGTCAGGCTCTTTACCAGAAAAGCCCTTAAGGCCTAAGGGAGAGCCTAAGAGCTCTGAGTGCACACAAGTCTCCAGCATCCTGTATATTTGGGGATAGTTTCAGTTTGAAGCTGGAACCCAAACGCACTGGGCAGAAAGCTTCTGTGGTAAAAACTGCAGTTTTCACTGGGAAACAGCTTCTTTCACCCCTTAGCACTATGAAAACAAAGCAGTTAGTTTCCTGAATGTCAAGTACTGCACAGAGAAAGGTGGTGCAACGCTGTGAGTATACCAGTGAAGTCCACACCTTCTATGGAGTACAACTGTTTTCCTTTTTGTTTCTAGGTCTCTGCCTTGCAGAGATTGAAACACTGCTGTGAGGCACTTTAGCAGAAAAGCCCTTAAGGCCTAAGAGCATGCCTAGCAATTCTTAGTGCACAGAAGCCTGCAGAATCCTGTATATTTGGGGAAAGGTTCAGTTTGAAATTAGAACACAAACACACTCAGCAGAGTGTTTCTGCACTTTAAAAGCCAGTTTTGCCCTAAGAGCAGCTTCTTTCGATGCTTAGCCCTTTGAAATCAAAGCAGTTAGTTAACTGAATGTGAAGTACTCCACCGATAAAGGTGCTGCAATGCTGTTAAACTTCAAGTGAAGTCCACACCTTATATGGGGTACAACTGTATTCCTTTTTGTTTGTAGGTCTTTGGCTGGCAGAGAATGAAACACTGGTGTGAGGCACATTGTCAGAAAAGCCCTCAAGGCCTACGTGAGTGCCAACCACCTCTAATTGCACACAAGCCTCCAGGATCCTGTGTACTTGGAGATAGTTTCAGTTTGAAGGTAGAATACAAACGCATTTGGCAGAGTGCTTCTGCAACTGAACCTGCAGTTTTCCCTGGGTATCAGCTTCTTTCCCCACTTACCTTTGAAAACAAAGCAGTTACTTTCCTGAATGTGAAGTACACCACAGAGAAAGGTGCTGCATCGCTGTGAGTTTACCAGTGAAGTCCACACCTTACAAGGAGTATAACTGTATTTCTATTTGTTTGTAGGTCTCTGCCTGTGAGAGATTGAAACACTGTGGTGAGGCACTTTAGCAAAAAAGTCCTCAAGCCCTTATGGAGTGCCTAGTACCTCCGAATGCACACAATCCTCCAGAATCCTGTATACTTGGGGATAGGTTCTGTTTGAAGTTAGAACACAATCGTTCTTGGCTGAGTGCTTCTGCGGTTTTAACTCCTGCTTTACCCGGGAAGCAACTTCTTTTGCTACTTAGCCCTTTTAAAGCAAAGCGGTTACTTTCATGAATGTGAAGTATTGCACAGAGAAAGGTGCTGCACAGCTGTGAGTTTACCAGTGAATTCCACACCTTACTTAGAGTACAACTCTATTCCTTTTTGATTGTCGGTCTCTGCATGCCGGAGCTTGAAACACCGTTGTGAGGAACATTAGCAGAAAAACCCTTAAGGAATAAGAGAGTGCCTAGCAGCTCTGAGTGCACACAAGCCTCCAGAATCCTGTATACTTGGGGTAGGTTCATTTTGAAGTTAGAACAGAAACGTACTCGGCAGAGTGCTTCCGCAGGTTAAAGTGCAGTTTTCCCCAGGTAACAGCTTCTTTTGCTGCTTAGCCCTTTGAAAGCAAAGCGGTGAGTTTCCTGACTGTGCAGTATTCCACAGAGAAAGGTCCTGCAATGCTGTGAGTTTAGCAGTGACATGCGCACCATATATGCAGTACAGGTGTATTCCTTTTTGTTTGTAAGTCCCTGCCTGGCAGAGATTGAAACACTGTTGTGAGGCACTTCTACCAGAAAAGCCTTTCAGGCCTTAGAGAGTGTGTAACAGTTCTGAGTGCACACAAGCCTCTAAAATCCTGTATACTTGCAGATAGGTTCCGTTTGAATTTAGAACACAAACACACTGGGCAGAGTGCTTCTGTGGTTAAAACTGCTGTTTTCCCCAGGAAACAGCTTCTTTCACTGCTTAGCCCTTTGAAACCAAAGCAGGTTCTTTCCTGAATGTGAAGTACTCCACAGAGAAAGGTGCTGCAACGCTGTGAGTTTAACAGTGAAGCACACACCTTATATGGAGTACAACTTCATTCCCTTTCGTTTGTAGGTCTCTGCATATAAGAGATTGAAGCACTGTTGTTAAGCACTTTAGCTGAAAAGTCCTTAAGGTCCAAGAGCGTGCCTAGCAACTCTGAGTGCACACAAGCCTCCAGAATCCTGTATATTTGGGGAAAGTTTCAGCTTGAAATTAGAACACAAATACACTCAGCAGAGTGCTTCTGCACTTTAAAAGGCAGTTTTGTCGGAGGAACAGCTTCTTTCACTGCTTAGCCCTTTGAAATCAAAGCGGTTTGTTTCCTGAATGTGAAGTACTCCACCTATAAAGGTGCTGCAATGCTGTAAGATTTCCATTGAAGTCCACACCTTATGTGGAGTACAAATGTATTCCTTTTTGTTTGTAGGTCTTTGGCTGGCAGAGATTGAAACACTGGTGTGAGGCACATTCTCAGAAAACCCCTTAAGGCCTACAGGAGTGCAAACAAGCTCTGAATGCACACAAGCCTCCAGGATCCTGTATACTTGGAAATAGTTTCAGTTTGAAGGGAGAACACAAACGCATTCAGCAGAGTGCTTCTGTGGTTTAAACTGCAGTTTTCCCTGGATATCAGCTCTTTTCACCACTTACCCTTTCTAAACAAAGCAGTTACATTCCTGAATTGAAATACTCCATAGAGAAAGGTGCTGCATCACTGTGAGTTTACCAGTGAAGTCCACATCTTCTATGGAGTTCAACTGTATTTCTATTTGTTTGTAGGTCTCTACCTGGCAGAGATTGAAACACTGTTGTGAGGCACTTTAGCAGAAAAGTCCTTAAGCCCTAAGGGAGTGCCTAGTAGCTCCGAATGCACACAATCCTGCAGAATCCTGTATACTTGGGGGTAGGTTCCGTTTGAAGTTAGAGCACAATCGCACTTGGCAGAGTGCTTCTGCAGGTTTAACTGCAGTTTTACCCGGGAAGCAACTTCTTTTGCTACTTAGCCCTTTGAAAGCAAAGTGGTTACTTTCGTGAACGTGAAGTATTCCACAGAGAAAGGTGCTGCAGCACTGTGAGTTTCCCAGTGAAGTCCACACCTTATATGGAGTATAACTGTATTCCTTTTTGTTTGTAATTCTCTGCCTGGCAGAGATTGAAACACTGTTGTGAGGCACTTCTACAAGACAATCCCTTCAGGCCTAAGAGAGTGCCTAACAGTCCTGAGTGCACACAAGCCTCCAGAACTATTTATACTTGGGGATAGGATCACTTTGATGTTAAAAAGCAAACGAACTTGGAAGAAGGCTTTTTCGGTTTCAATGGCAGTTTTCCCTGGGAAAAAGCTTCTTTTGCCACTTAGCTGTTTAAAATGAAAGTGGTCAGTTTACTTACTGTGAAGTACTCAATACAGAAAGTTGCTTCAACGCTGTGAGTTTACCAGTGAAGTACACATCTTAGATGGAGTACAACTATATTCCTTTCTGTTTGTAGGTCCCTGCTTGGAAGTGATTGAAACCCTGTTGTGAGGCACTTGAGCAGAAAAGCCCCTAAGGCCTAAGAGAGTTCCTAGCATCTCTGAGTGCACACAAGCCTCCAGAAACCTGTATACTTGGGGATAGGTTCAGTTTGAAGTTAGAACACCAACACACTAGGCAGAGGGCTTCCGTGGTTTCAACTGCAGTTTTCTCCAGGAAACAGCTATTTTTGCCGCTTAGTCCATTGAAACCAAAGCGGTGAGTTTCCTCACAGTGAAGTACTCCATAGAGAAAGGTGCTGCACAGCTGTGAGTTTACCAGTGAATTCCACACATTACTTGGAGTACAACTCTGTTCCTTTTTGATTGTAGGTCTCTGCATGGCATAGTTTGAAAAACTGTTGTGAGGCACATTAGCAGAAAAGCCCTTAAGGCCTAAGAGAGTGCCTAGCAGCTCTGAGTGCACACGAGCCTCCAGAATCCTGTATACTTGGGGATAGATTCAGTTTGAAGTTAGAACATAAAGGCACTCGGCAGAGTGCTTCCGCAGTTTAATTTGCAGTTTTCCCCGGGACACAGCTTCTTTTGCCGCTTAGCCCTTTGAAAGCAAAGTGGTGAGTTTACTGATTGTGCAGTACTACACAGAGAAAGGTCCTGCAATGCTGTGAGTTTACCAGTGATGTGTACACTTTATATGCAGTACAACTGTATTCCTTTTTGTTTGTAGGTCCCCGCCTGGCAGAGATTGAGACACTGTTGTGAGGCACTTCTACGAGACAAGCCTTTCATGCCTAAGAGAGTGCCTAACAGTTCTGAGTGCACACAAGCCTCCAGAACTATTTATACTTGGGGATAGGTTCAGTTTGAAATTAAAAAGCAAACGCACTTGGTAGAGGGTTTCTGCGGTTTCAACTGCAGTTTTCCCTGGGAAAAAGCTTCCTTTGCCGCTTAGCTGTTTAAAATGAAAGTGGTCGCTTTACTTACTGTGAAGTACTCCAAAAAGAAAGTTGCTTCAGCGCTGTGAGTTTACCAGTGAAGTCCACACATTAGATGGAGTACAACTATATTCCTTTATGTTTGTAGGTCTCTGCCTGGAAGAGATTGAAAAACTGTTATGAGGCACTTGAGCAGAAAAGCCCCTAAGGCCTAAGAGAGTTCCTAGCAGGTCTGAGTGCACACAAGCCTCCAGAATCCTGTATACTTGGGGATAGGTTCAGTTGGCAGTTAGAACACAAACACAGTGGGCAGAGGGTTTCTGCAGGTTAAACTGCAGTACTCCCCAGGATACAGCTTCTATTGCCGAGTAGCCCTTTGAAACCAAAGTGGTTACTTTCCTGAATGTGAAGTACGCCACAGAGAAAAGTCCTGCAACGCTGCGAGTTTACCAATGAAGTCCACCCATTATATGGGGTATCATTTTATTCCATTTTGTTTGTAGGTCTCTGGCTGGAGGAGATTGAAACACTGTTGTGAAGCACTTTAGAAGAAAAGCCCTTAAGGTGTAAGAGAGTGTCTAGCAACTCTGAGTGCTCACAAGCCTCCAGAAACTTGTATACTTTGGACTAAGTTCCGTTTGAAGTTAGAACTCAAACGCACTTGGCAGAGTGCTTCAGTGGTTTAAACTACAGTTTTTTCTGGGAAACAGCTTGTCTCACTACTTAACCCTTTGAAACCAAAGCAGTTACTTTTCTGAATGTGAAGTACTCCATAGAGAAAGGTGCTGCAATGCTGTGATTTTACCAGTGACGTCCACATCTTATATGGAGTACAACTATATTTCTTTTTGTTTGTAGGTCTCTGCCTGGCAGAGATTGAAACACTGTTTTGAGGCACTTTATCGGAAAAGTCCTTAAGCTATAAGGGAGTGCCTAGCAGCTCTGAATGCACACAAGCTTCCAGATTCCCGTATATATGGGGATAGTTTCAGTTTGAAGTAGGAACGCAAAAGCACTCAGCAGAGTGCTTCTTAGCTTTAAACTGCAGTTTTCCATGAGAAAGAGTGTGCACCAAAACTTACCCCTTTGAAACCAAAACGGTTCATTTCCAGAATGTGAAGTACACAACAGAGAAAGATGCTGCAACACTGTGAGTTTACCAGTGAATACCACACCTTATTTGTAGTACAACTGTATTCCCTTTTGTTTGTAGGTGTCTACCTGGCAGAGATTGAAACACTGTTGTGAGGCACTTTAGTAGAAAAGTCCTTAAGCCCTAAGGGAGTACCTAGCAGCTCAGAATGCACACAATCGTCCAGAATCCTGTATACTTGTGCATAGGTTCAGTTTGAAGTTTGAACACAAACGCACTCAGCACAGCGCTTCTGCAGTTTAAAGTGCAGTTTTTGCTGGTAAACAGCTTGTTTTGCCACTTAGCCCTTTGAAATCAAAGCGGTAACTTTCGTGAATGTGAAGTACTCCACAGAGAAAGGTGCTGCAACACTGTGAGTATACCACTGAATTCCACACCTTACATGTTGTACAACTGTATTCCTTTTTCTTTGTATGTCTCTACCTGGCCAAGATTGAAACACGGTTTTGAGACACTTTACTAGATAATCACTTAAGGCTTAAGAGAGAGCATAGCAGCTCTGAGTGGACACAAGTCTCCAGATTCCTGTACACTTGGGATAGGTTCAGTTTGAAGTTAGAACACAATCGCACTGGGCAGAGTGCTTCTTCTGTTTAATCTGGTGTTTTGCCCTTGATAGAGCTTCTTTTGCTGATTAGCCCTTCGAAACCAAAGCGTATATTTTCCCTTATGTGAAGTACTCCACAGAGAAATATGCTGCATCGCTTTGAGTATACCAGTGAAGGTCACACTTTACATGAGGTATAACTGTATTCCTATTTTTTTTGTAGGTCTCTGCATGGCAGAGATTGAAACACTGTTTTGAGGGACATTAGCAAAAAAGCCCTTAAGGCCTAACAGATTTACTAGGACCTCTGAGTGCACACAAGCCTCCAGAATCCTGTATAGTTGGGGATATGTTAGGTTTGAATTTAAAACACAAATGCACTCGGCAGAGTCCTTCCGTGGTTTAAAGTGCAGTTTTACTCTGAAAAAATTTCATTTGACACTTAGCTCTTTGAAAGCAAACCGGTTACTTTCCTGAATGTGAAGTACTCCACAGAGAAAGGTGCTGCAACCCTGTGAGTTTACCAGTGAAATCCACACCTTTTATTGAGTACAACTGTATTTCTTTTTGTTTGTAGGTCTCTGCCTGGCAGAGATTGAAACGCTGTTTTGAGGCACTTGAGCAGAAAAGCCCTTCAGGGCTAAGAGATCGTTGAGCAGCTCTGAGTGCCAACAAGCCTCCAAAATTTAGTATACTTGTTGATAGGTTCAGTTTGAATTTGGCACACAAGCGCACTGGGCAGAGTGTTTCTGCTGTTAAAACTGCATTTTTCTGGCCATACTACCAAAACTGTTATATACATTCAATGCAATGCCAATTGAAATTCCAACACTATATTTCACAGAACTAGAAAAAAGAATCCAAAAATTCATTTGGAACCACAAGAGACCTAGAATAGCAAAAGCCATTATAGGCAACAGTCACATGGCACCAGGTGTAACAATTCCCAATTTGAAACTATACTACAAAGCCACTGTGATAAAAACAGCATGGTACTGGCAAAGAAATAGGCCTGAGGATCAATGGAACAGACTGGAAGACACAAAAACAAATGCAGATGTACTCAGCTACCTCATCTTCGACAAAGGAGCTCACCATCCTCAGTGGAGGAAAGATAGCCTCTTTAATAAATGGTGTTGGAAAAACTGGATATCAACCTGTCACAGATTAAAATTAGACCCTTATCTTTCGCCATGCACTAAATTAAAATCCAAATGGATTAAAGATCTAAATATTAAAACAGAAACATTAAACTTGCTGGAAAGTAAGTTAGGCAGAACTCTGGAAGACATTGGTATAGGAAAAGACTTTATGAACAAATCCTCAGTAGCACGGGAACTAGCAGAAAGAATCAACAACTGGGATCTCATCTTACTAAAAAGCTTCTGTACTTCAAAAGAAACCATTAGCAGAACTAAGAGACAATCTACAATGTGGGAAAAAATTTTTACCAGCTGTACCTCAGACAAAGGACTATTATCAAGGATATATAAAGAACTCAAAACAATCAGTCCCCCCAAATATAAAGACCCGATCCAAAAATGGGCATCCGAAATGAACAGACATTTCTCATACAAAGAAGTGAAAGCAGCAAGAAAATATATGAAAAAATGTTCCACATCACTGGTCATTCGAGAGATGCAGATGAAAACAACACTGAGATTCCACCTCACCCCACAAAGAATGGCTGCTATCAAGAAATCACACAATAACAAATGTTGGCGGGGTTGTGGGGAGAAAGGAACCCTCCTCCATTGTTGGTGGGAGTGCAGACTAGTGCAACCACTATGGAAATCAATATGGAGATACCTCAAAGAGCTTGGACTGGAGGTTCCATTTGACCCAGCCATCCCTCTGTTGGGTATCTTTCCAAGAGAACTAAAAGAATCATATCACAGAGAAGTATGTGCACCCATGTTTATAGCGGCACAGTTTGTAATAGCTAAATCTTGGAAACAACCTATTTGCCCATCCGTTGGAAACTGGATAAAGAAGTTGTGGTTTTTCTATAAAATGGAATATTACTCAGCCATAAAGAGCGAGAGAATAGATTCATTCATAGGAAAATGGATACATATTGAAGATATACTCCTAAGTGAAATAAATAAGTCCCACATGTGTAAATACCGAATAGTTTCCCTGGTGTGAATATTCTGCAACAATGCATAAGATTCTAATAAGATTACTGACATTTAGAAATGGGAGGAAAGGAGCTAAAGGTGTAGGGAAGGTGTGATACGTAGGGGAAGAACAAAAAGGGAAAAGAAAAAAATGTGAGAGAATGAAAAGATGAAAATAAAGTGTTTGTAGATGGGGAGGGGAGGAGGGGGTGAAGGGAGGGCAGAGGTAATGGGAAAAAATGAGAATCAAGACTTGCCATGTAAAGGTACATGATCCCAACAATGAATGTAACTGTACTGTATCCCTAAATGTACCAATAAACTCAATAAAAAAAAAAAACAAACAAAAAAATGCATTTTTCCCCGGAAACAGCTTCTTTTGCTGCTTTGCCCTTTGAAACCAAAGCGGTTACTTTCCTGAATGTGAAGTACTCCACAGACAAAAGTGCTACAACTCTGTGAGTTTACCAATGAAGTCCACACCTTATGTGGAGTACATCTGTATTCCTTTCTGTTTGCAGGTCTCTGCCCAGCAGAAATTGAAACACTGCTGTGAGGCTTTTTACCAGAAAAGTCCTTAAGCCCTAAGGGAGCACCTAGCAGCTCCGAGAGCACACAAGCCTCCATAATCCTGTATACTTGGGGACAGGTTCAATTTGAAGTTAGAACACAAACGCACTTGGCAGAGTGCTTCTGCATTTTAAACTGCAGTATTCCCCAAGGAACAGCTTCTTCCACCACTTAGCCCACTGAAACCAAAGCGGTTAGTTTCCTGAATGTGAAGTACTCCACAGAGAAAGGTGCTGCAATGCTGTGAGATTACCAGTGAAGTCCACACCTTATATGGAGTACAACTGTATTCCATTTGCTTTTAGGCCTCTGCCTTTAACAGATTGAAACATGGCTGTGTGCCACTTTAGCAGAGAAGTCCTTAACCCCTAAGGGAGTGCCTGCATGTTCCGAATGCACAAAAACTCC
Organism: Fukomys damarensis; assembly: GCF_012274545.1. Classification (NCBI taxonomy): domain Eukaryota; kingdom Metazoa; phylum Chordata; class Mammalia; order Rodentia; family Bathyergidae; genus Fukomys; species Fukomys damarensis. The sequence continues at coordinate 3,737 of NW_022974737.1, read as the reverse complement.
AGAATCCTTTATACTTGGGGATAGGTTCCATTTGAAGTTACAACACAAACGCACTCGGCAGAGGGCTTCTGCGGTTTAATCTGCAGTTTTTCCCTGGGAAACATCTTCTTTGGCCGCTTAGCATTTTGAGCAAAAGCAGTTACTTTCCTGAATGTGAGGTACTCCACAGAGAAAGGTGCTGCAACTCTGTGAGTTTACAGGTGAAGTCCACACTTTATATGGAGTACAACTGTATTCCTTTTTGTTCGATGGTATCTGCTTGGCGGAGATTGAAACACTGTTGTGAGGCACTTTAGCAGAAAAGCGCTTAAGGCCTAAGAGCGTGCTTAGCAACTCTGAGTGCACTCAAGCCTGGAGAATCCTGTGTACTTGGGGATAGCTTCAGTTTGAAGTTTGAACACAATCGCACTGGGCAGAGTGCTTCTGTGGTTTAAACTGCCGTTTTCCCCGCAAAACAGCTTCTTTCACCTAGTAGTTCTTTGAAATCAAAACTCACTTTCCTGAATGTGAAGTACTCCACAGTGAAAGGTGCTTCAATGCTGTGATTTTATCAGAGAAGGCCACACCTTATATGGAGTAAAACAGTATTCATTTTGTTTATAGGTCTCTGCCTGGCAGATGCTGAAACACTGTTGTGAGGCACATTAGCAGAAAAGCACTCAAGGCCTAAGGGAGTGCCTAACAGCTCTGAATGCACACAAGCCTGCAGAATCCTGTATACTTGGGAATATGTTCAGACTGAAGGTAGAACACAAACGCACTCGGCAGAGTGCTTCTGTACTTTAAACTGCAGTTTTCCTCGAGAACCAGCTTTCACGACCTTTTACCTCTTTGAAACCAAAGTGGATACATTCCTAAAAGTGAAGTACTCCCCTGAGAAAGGTGCTGCAATCCTGTGAGTTTACCAGTGAAGTCCACACCTTATATGGAGTACAACAGTATTCCTTTTTGTTTGTAAGTCTCTGTCTGGCAGAGATTGAAACACTGTTGTGAGGCACTAGAGGAGAAAAGCCCTTAAGGTCTAAGAGAGTGCATAGCAACTCTGAGTGCACACATGGCTCCAGAATCCTGTATACTTGGGGATAGGTTCAGTTTGAAGTTAGAACACAAGCGCACTGGGCAGAGTGGTTCCATGATTTGAAGTGGTGTTTTCCTGAGAAACAGCTGCTTTTGGTGCTTAGTCCTTTGAAATCAAGTCAGTTAGTTTTCTGAATGTGAAGTACTCCACCAATAAATGTGCTGCAAAACTGTGAGTTTACCAGTGAAGTCCACACGTTACATGTAGTACAATTGTATTCCTCTTTGTTTGTGGGTCTCTGCCTGGAAGAGATTGAAAAACTGTTGAGAGGCACTTTAGCAGAAAAGTTCTTAAGCCCTAAGGGATTGCCTAGCAGCTCCGAATGCACACAAGTCTCCAGAATCCTGTATACTTGCGGATAGATTCATTGTGAAAATAGAACACAAACACTCTCAGCAGAGTGCTTCTGTGGTTTGAACTGTAGTTTTTCCAAGGAAAGAGTATCTTTGGCCCCTTAGCCCTTTAAATCAATGCGGTTACTTTCCTGAATGTGAAGTACTCCACAGAGAAAAGTGCTGCAATGTTGTGAGTTTACCAGTGAAGTCCATACATTATATGGAGTACAACTGTATTCCTATTTGTTTGTAGGTATCTGGCTGGCAGAGATTGAAACCCTTTTGTGAGTCACTTTAGCAGAAAAGCCCTTAAGGCCGAAGAGATTGCCTAGGAGCTCTGAGTGCACACGCCTCCAGAATCCAGTATACTTGGGATAGGTTCAGTTTGAAGTTAGACCACAGTCGCACTGGCAGAGTGCTTCTGCTGTTTAAACTGGTGTTTTGCCGGGATACAGCTTCTTTCACTGCTTAGCTCTTTGAAACCAAAGTGGTTACTTTCCTGAATGTGAAGTATTCCATAGAGAAACGTGCTGAAAAGTTTTGAGTTTGACAGTGAAGTCCACAACTTATATGAACTACAACTGTATTCCTTTTTGTTTGTCGATTTCTTTCAGGCAGAGATTGAAACACTGTTTGGAGGTACTTTACCAGAAAAGTCCTTAAGCCCTAAGGGAGTGCCTAGCAACTCCTAATGCACACAAGGCTCCAGAATCCTGTATACGTGAGTATAGGTTCAGTTGGAAGTTAGAACTCAAACGCACTCAGCAGAGTGCTTCTGCCGTTTAAACTGCAGTTTTCCCTGGGAAACAATTCTTTTGCGGCTTAGCCCATTCAAATGAAAGCACTTACTTTCCTGAATGTGAAGTACTCCGCAGAGAAGAGTGCTGCAACGCTTTGAAGTTACCAGTGAAGTCCACATCTTATATAGAGTACAAGTGTATTCCTTTTTGTTTGTAGGTCTCTGCCTGACAGAGATAGAAACATTGTTGTGAGGCAGTTTAGCAGAAAAGCCCTTAAGGCCTAAGAGAGTGCCTAGCAGCTCTGAGTGCACACAAGACTCCAGAAACTTGTATACTTGGGAATAGGTTTTGTTTGAAGTTAGAACACAAACGCAGTTGGCAGAGTGCTTCTGCAGTTCAAACTGCAGTTTTTCCTGGGAAACAGCATGTTTCACTGCTTAGCCCTTTGAAACCAAAGCGGTTAGTTTCCGGAATGTGAAGTACTCCGTAGAGAAAGGTCCTGCAACGCTGTGATTTTACCAGTGATGTCCACACCTTATATGGAGTACAACTGTATTCCTTTTTGTTTGTAGTTCTCTGCTTGGCAGAGATTAAAAAACTGTTCAGAAGCACTTAAGAAGAAAAGCTCTTAAGAACTAAGGGAGTGCCTAGCAGCTCTGAGTGCACAGAAGCCTCCAGAAACTTTTATACTTGGGAATAGGTTCAGTTTGAAGTTAGAACATAAAAGCACCTGGCAGAGGGTTTCTGCATTTTGAACTGCAGTATTCCCCAAGGAACAGCTTCTTTCGCCACTTAGTCCATTGAAAGCAAAGCGATTAGTTTCCTGAATGTGAAGTATTCCTCAGAGAAAGGTCCTGCAACTCTGTGATTTTACCAGTGATGTCCACACCTTATATGGAGTACAACAGTATTCATTTTGTTTGTAGGTCTCTCCCTGGCAGAGATTGAAACACTTTTGTGAGGGACATTAGCAAAAAAGCCCTTAAGGCCTAAGGGAGTGCCTAGCAGCTCTCAGTGCACACAAGCCTCCAGATTTCTGTATACTTGGGGATAGGTTCAGTTTGAAGTTAGAACACAATCGAACTGGGCAGAGTGCTTCTGCTTTTTAAACTTGTGTTTTCCCTGGGAATCAGCTTCTTTTGCTGCTTAGCCCTTTGAAACCAAAGTGGTTACTTTCCTGAATTTGAAGTACTCCACAGAGAAAAGTGTTGGAACGCTGTGATTTTACCAGTGAATTCCACCCCTTATTGGGAGTACAACTGTATTCCTTTTTGTTTGTAGGTCTCTGCCCGACAGGGATTGAAACACTGTTGTGAACCACTTTAGCAGAAAATCCCTTAAGACCTAAGTGCGTGCCTAGCAGATCCGAGTGCACAGAAGCGTCCAAAATCCTGTATACTTGGGGAAAGGTTCAGTTTGAAGTTAGAACACCAATGCACTGTGCAGAGAGCTTCTGCAGTTAAAACTGCATTATTCCCTTGGAATCAGTTTCTTTCACCTCTTAACCCTTTGAAACCAAACAGTTAGTTTGCTGAATGTGAAATACTCTACAGAGAAAGGTGCTGCAATGCTGTGCGTTTACCA
>NW_022974736.1:6975-9246 GCF_012274545.1 Fukomys damarensis | reverse complement strand
TGATGTGCTCGTGACCTATCTTTCCACTCATCTTCATTCCCCTCCTCCCTTCATTCCACTCTACACACGCCAGCTTCGCTTGTCTTCCTACACACCAAACTGACTCCTGCCTGGTCTTGGCCCTAGGCCCGACTCTCAGGCTTGCATTCCTTGACCATTCTGTTACCCCTGTAGGCCCTTTTATACACTTCAAATAGCCCTTATCCTAAATAGCCTTACTTATTTGCTGATTTCTTTCTTTGTTGTCTCCTTATTGGAATATTTCTTCTTTTCAGAACAAGAACCCTGCCAGTCTTATTCACAACTCCATCCCCAGTTACACCAGTGCCAGGAATATAGCAGGATACAATCAATAAGCATGAAATGAATGAATGAACAGATACTTAGTTGCTTCCTACACCCTGCTGATTTCCTTTAAAATGCAGAAGCAGACCCACCCTTTGCATGATTACCCTGGCCTAATCCCAGGCCTCAGCACCTCACATCAGAGTTGCTGCAGCTCCCTCCTCAATCCCCCAATCCACTTTGTCCTCTGCTCACTGGTCTTTCACCAGTATTGGCTCTGGGTCAGTCCCTCCTTGCCCTCCAGGGCCTGGCTGAAGTCTCTCCTCCTTGCAGGTGTTTCCCTGGTCCCCAGGGCCACAAACAACTTCCACCTAGTTCTTTCACTCCTGATCTTAATCCGTTTTGTTGTTCTTGTCCTTGTTTGTTGGTTGGTTTGTTTGTTTTGGTCTTGGTACCAGGGATCAAACTCCTGCTTGTGAGGCAGGCTCAGAACCACTGAACTAAATCCCCAGCCCCTCCGGATCTTAATCTGCATCCAACACACAACCTAGCAACTGTCTCCTGTGTTTCTAACTTGCATTTGTATTAACCAGCTGAATTCTGAGGGCATGTATACTGCCTGTTTGACAACGGAAATTCATAAGCAATAAAAAAATCTTACGATTTAAAGGAACTTATTGGTTAGAGAAATAAAACAATACATAAATACCTCTTCTAAAGTGATACTGTAAGAACAGCTAGTGATTTGGAATGAGAGAGTAAGATACTAGTAGGTAGAGTAAGCCAGCCAAAATGGGAAGTGACAGTCTTGTTCCCCCAAAGAACAGACAGCTATCACTCCCTTGAGACATTTCCATTAATGAGCAGGGCAAGGACTCCTGCAGGGACAGTGGACTTTGAACCCTAGCTTTCCTACTAGCTTGAGGTAAAGTGAACTACCACAGCAGTGTGAATTACTGCACGGTGATGGCTTCCTCTGAGAACTCCAGTGTGCCTCCCTAGCGAGGCACAGACCCAGGTGAGTACTTCCTGATGAGACCAGCTTCCCCTGACTGTTCACATCACACAGCAGAAAGCAGTGGTCAGTCAGTTTCACCAAAGAGGTGTTTGCTGTGGGCTGAGTGTTGCTCTAAATGAGAGCACAGTGAAGCAGAGACCTCGGGGAACATATGGCCAATCTTCTTAGTTTGTCTGATTTTCAGTGTGGTGCAGCACAGAAATCACGTCCCTGAGAACCAACAGAGCTGAATTCATTCTGACCATTGAGTCATACAGAGGCTGATCTATCCTCAGCCAGACTTCTGAGCAAATACCACACCTTCCTTTGCTAATCCACATACTTTCCCCAATGAAGCCTACTGCCAGAGAGACAGAGTATTTATTCAATGCTTTTAAAGCCATGTATTTTCAAATGAACACGTTATCAACTCAACTGCTTCTCTCAGGTCAAATGCAAATCATGGGTACTTTCAGCTGACAGAGAAAAAATTTTTTTCTTCAATGAATTTCCTGGCCACACCAGCACATGAGTAACAGGATTATAATGTTAAAGAGGGATTAGAAAATATTATCAGAATGTACACATCTAAATAAGTGTTGGTCTTTACAATTCCATATGAACAATGCCATGCCATTTATTGTAATAAACCTGTCTTTCTGAGATCACTTTCGGAACTCCTCTTAGCAAGTGCTTTCAGTGCTACCTGGAGAGGCTCCTCTGTGAAACTGCTCCATGCCTTTGCAATTATTTCTTATTTAACTCAAAATAGCACTCAATAGGTTTGCTTGGGTATTAATGACTTTGGCTCTTCCAAGAAACTACAGGATATATTATTGCTCATGGATTTGCAGAGAGAGAGAGGAAGAGAGAGAGAGGGAGAGAACTTCATGACAATGCTTACCTGGAGAGGGAGCAGAAGGGAGAACAGAAGGAGTGAACAGAACATTCAGGAATTCAGATTTATCTGTTAATGGTCCTTTTTTTTT
>NW_022974736.1:0-6422 GCF_012274545.1 Fukomys damarensis | reverse complement strand
ATAAGGTTTTTCTAAACAAAGAGTCAGGGAATTCACAGAACAAGACTGCAAACACATTGCTTATCTTATGCAGGAAATGTTCTAGGGTCACCTTTTGTCAAACCATTTGCCCCTGGGCGGGCTGTTAACCAAGGTAGCAATTAGCATATGAAGAAGCACAGTCTGGTCTATTAGCATGGAGTCACTTTAGCCTATTCAAGTCTTACAGGGTAATACGACTATATTAGATGTCCCCTCAGAAAGTGTATCAACCTGCACCAAGGGCCAGGAGGCAAGGGGAGGCTCCCTCCCTCCCCTGTTCATCATTTTAGGTTAATCTCCTTGCTTCTGGCAGGCAAGGCCCATTAGTCCCTTGTCTTTGCCTTTCCAGGGCCTAATCCAGTATTTAGAATATAACAACCCCCAATAGTTGGAAAAAGTGAATTGATGAATGAAAAATGAATGAATGAATTCAATATGAAATTAATCAGCCCAGGATTTACAAGCCTACTAATTTATCAAAAGATGTCAGAAAGAGGATGGGGTTGATTGCTTTGCACTTCTTCATTTCTTAATCTAGTTCCCATCTAGCTGTTTCAGTTTTTGGTTTCTAGCATGGGAGAACAAGCAGTTTTCTTCTTGGTATGATGAGAATATAGGGAAAGTCAGGAAACTTTCTCAAGTTTCTAAGTACAGGAACACTTAAATAGCATATTAGCCCCAAAAAGTCAAGCCCAGAAGAAAATGAACACGTAAGTGTAGGAAAGAAATCCCTATTCTGTAAAACACATTCAGTGAGATATGCTATCTGGAATCTTATTGTGTGATAGAATGGGATTGTGATTTTCCATCTGTCATTTTATTTTAAAGGGCCAGGGTTTACCTACTCTAGAAGTAGATTGGGTTATAGTGCTAAGCAAAGTGAAAAGTACAGTTCAAGATCTCGTAATTCAACTACAACTGAATCAGTAAGTTGTTACAACAATGTACTACTTCTGTCTTCATCCACCTCTTAGAAGGACAAGATAGGAAGAAAGTGAAAAAAAAAAAAATCACCATCTTTAGTGGTATGTAAGGCAAAGGAAAAAAGAAGAGTATGACCATTTTCATTACTAAAGCATGACTGGGGAGGTCACTCAGTGACCTAGGAGAGAAGCAAAACAGGAAGAGGTTAGAAATATTTAAGGGAAAGAATCAAGATTGGTGAATAAAGATTTGAAAGAATGATAAAACTCTTAGAGGAGTATGAATATCGGGAAATGAGTATTCTTAGGGCGCCTGATGGGAGTTTAAGTATCTTTTCTGGGAGTTAACTCGAAAATCAAAACCTTGAAAAATGTTTTGGCTTTTGGCCAAACAATTCCGCTATTAGAAATGTGTTAACAAAGTATTTGCGCTAGTGCAGAAAGGTATACGGTAAGACTGCTCCCTCAATCTCTATACATTATTGTGAGGAGTTAGAGCCTATCTTACTATCTCATCATAGCAAATGAACTCCATAAATTATCATGTATCTATGTAAATGATGATGTAATCTACATTGATTGGCAAGGGGAGTTCATGATTTTTAAATTTAAAAAATTTAGTATGAAAAATATGATCTTATTTTTGTAAAAATAGAACATACATCCAAATGCTAACAGCTGTCAACAGAAATGTAGGTGATGGTTTTTTGTTTGCTTGTTTCTTTACATATCTATTTGTGACCATGAACACAGATGAAAAGTGCAGAGGGATGGAAAAACTCTGTCTTTGTGGCTGCCATCTCTTTTGTCTTTGTATTGCCAAGGCCTAGCACATCACTTAGAACATAATAACCCTCAACAGCTAATGTGTGAAATGTGAAAAAATAGAGATTACAATCACTTGATCAGAGTTCAGGGAGACACAATAGACTGCCCTGTACTCTAAGCCAACTCTATCATTTTGTTTGCTTTCAACAGAACTGCAGCCTACAAATGTGTTCCCATGCACTTTCAGGGATGTCAACCTGTTTTTGTTCTGTGTACCTGTGCGTCTGTACAGCAAAACGTACCACTAGAGCACAAACTCCAGAAGAACAGGAACCACACTTGACTAGAGCCACACCAAAATCACGTTACCTAGGGCCCTTTTACTATGTATCCCATAAGCCATCCTCAGAATAACATCAGATGCCTGAAGTTCAAATAGGACTTTTCCAAGAACCTGGAAGGAAGTTATTTTAAACACGGAAGATCACAGATTCTGAGTTTGATGGCCTGAGAGCCCCTACAACACCATCAGACAAATGAAGCAATTTCTGAAATCACCACCAACTCCTTCCACTTGCCACCACCTCTGCTAAAGGACAGCACCGTTTGTACCAGGTACTCATTTATACACAGGAATGCATATGTTTTAATGTTTGTATTATTTTTGCAGAAAAAATAATCAAATACTTCTGAGTATTTCTGTTAGCTTTCTGAAATAGATAGAGTTCATTATTGCTATCTGTAGGCACTCTCCTAGGCAGTAACACACCAGAATTTGGGATCTTTTTGTTGTTGTTGTGGTTGTTCATTTTTGTTTGTTTGTTTTTTGAGGCAGGGTCTAGCTTTGTAGCCTAGGCTGATGGTCACCTTGCCTGGAATCACAGGTGTGCACCAGCATGCCCACCTGGGGTTGCTCTTCAAAGAAATCTCTACATAACTTTCTTAGCACCTTGTTTAATTTTCAACAAAATCACTCCTCATCATGACTGGTATGCCTAATACTTTGTTCCGTTTTTTTAAAAGAGTGAAATGAAGGTATATGGATGTCTTAGCACAATACTTGGTGGACAGAAAGTAGCCAATAAATATTACTCATTTTATTTAAAAATGAGGAGGGGGCTGGAGAGAGGGCAGGGACAAGGGGAAAAAATGAGAACCAAGACCTGTCATGTGAAGGTGCAGGATCCCAGTAACGAATGTCACTGTATCGTAATCTAGATTGTACCAATAAACTCAATCAAAAGAGAAAAATTTAAAAAAGAAAAATTTTTTTGAATGCAGCACAGTATAGCAGTAGTTCAAGGAGAAGAGTCTGGAGCCAAATTGCCTGTATTTGAATCCCAGCTTTGCCCTTAATGAACTGTTTGTGACTTTGGACCATTTACATAACTTCTCTGTGTTCAGCTTCTTCATCTGTAAAATGAAGACAGTCATTGTTCCTGCTTAGTAGAGGTGATTAATTATGACACATAAAGACTCAGCTCAGCCACGTATCTGCCACCCTGTCAGCTTTCACTTTCTTTATCTGACACTCTTATGTTACTTTAATATTTGGTCAAGTTCTATATCTAGTCTGTGCTTGAAAGAAACTAAGATTCTGTTTAACGAATTTTCATAGAATTAGTGATAATTGTATAATTTAAGAAAGGACTAAATTCCAAAAGGTAATTAAGATTGAGCGGATTCTTCAAGGATGTATCATGGCATTTAATGAATAAATGCAAACATTGTGAAATGCCTAATTCAGATCTAGTCTCTCTTCTGCACTTAAGAAGTCAATGACAATTAACTTGAAATAAAGTTACGTATATGATGCTTAAGAGGAATTAAATTTCACTCTTCAGAAAAATTCAGTGAAGAGATTTTTCTCTTGCCTCTTCCTGAGCTGTGGGTTGCAGAGAAATCTGTAAGTGTAATAAGTTGTACAATTACCTGTACCTTGGTGCTCAAAGCAAGTGCTGTATGATGATTTCCAACACATGGAATTTAGGCTTTATGGAGCATAGGAATTTGGGCACGGTGGTACATGCCTGTACTAAAAGCACCTTGGGAGGCTGAAGCGGGAGCATTGCAAGTTCAACTGATGGCACAAGGCCCCATTGCAACATAAATTAAAAAGGGCTGGGGGTGTAGCTCAGTGAAAGGGCTCTGGGTTCATTCCCTAATACTGAAGGAAAAAAAAAAGCAAAAACCATGAGAGATCCAGGGCAATCATGGTGAGACGGTCTCTGGCAGGTACTCTCAGAGTCTTCTTTGGCTGTGGTTCTGTCCCTGTATTGGGCAGTGCTGCTTGCTGGAGCCACAGAATGTGAAAACAGTGGGGGGCATTCTTCTCTGACTATGACATAGTTTGCTCACTCACTGTTAAAGCTGAGTTCTTTGCAAATAAATATTTCAATATATCGGATTTCAATACTTCATTAATAGAAAGCATACTAGTCTTACTCTATAAATATTTGTAAGGAATCATTTATATCATTCGAAGAAAACGGCAAAACATAAGAACACATGTTGAGCGTACCAGTAGCTGTATTTCAACACTGTCTTACTTTTGCAATTTGATCTATTTAAAAAACTAATAGGTAGGTATGCCAGGGAACACATTTTCGTGTCTACCTTAAACACTGCAAAATATCACATTTTTAGATTGTTTATCTAGTATCATTCACTGATCAGTGCTGCTACTGGGATAATAGCTTTTAGAAAATTAATTCCCTATTTGTTTTAAAGCAAATTCTTAAGGCATACATTTCAAAATAGCATAGGTTCAATGAAGAGCACTGTCTTTGGGGCACTTTGAAATCCCAGCTCTGCCACTGCTGGTTGTATGGCTTTGAACAAAGGGCATGGCCTTGTGCAACTGTATCTCCAAGCTTCACTTCCTCTTTTGTGTGAGACTACTTAAATCTCAGTATTTCTGTGAGGATTTAATGATACAATCCACTAAGTGTATGACACAATTTCTCGAACATGTTAAGTGACCAATAAGTGGTAGACTTTCACATTACATGAAACATGTGTTCTTAACAATCTATTCCTTCGAACAGTAACTTCTCATGAGTTTTTCAGTGTACTCTTCCAATCCAACACATAAAATACTTTGTAAGCAGAAACAGAACAGAAATATGCAAGCCATACTATTGCCTGAGTAGGGAATATTTTGAATTCCATTTATTTATATATTTCATTAATTTTATTGGTGCAATTTAAATATATGTTATATATATAAAGATCAATTTTATCAAAGGGAGTTGTACAGGATATATCTTGATTCCTCTTTTTCTCCCAACCCCCTCCCCTCCTTTTAACTTCCTCTCCCTCCCTTATTTACAAAAGCCTTGTTTTCATTTTTTTCCTGTTCTCATTTCTTCCCCTTTTCCCTTCCTTTTTCTCCTCCCCCCTTTTCATGGTTTTCCTTTCCTTTCGAACAGTTTCTTCCTATCTCACATTATTTATTAAACATTTTGGTCCTAATTGACGCTTTCAGTTTCTCACACTAGAGAGACAATGTGATATTTGTACATACGCGTCTGATTCATTTCACTTAAGGGTATAGCCTCAAGTTTCATCCATTTACCTATAAATATCTCAAGTTTATCTTTCTTTACAGCTGAATAGTATTCCACTGCTATAAAAACCCGCATCTTCTTCATCCTTTCTTTGGCTGATGGCATTTGGGTTGTGTCCAAGATTTACCTATTACAAACTGTGCTACTCACTATAAACATGGGTGCACAGATATCACTGTAGTATGAGACTTTTAATTCTTTTGGTTAACTTGAGTGGCCCCTACATGGTCAGATTTTACCATACATTCTGTTCTGCTGAGCGTGTTTGGGGCTCTCAGCTCAGGGGTGGAAGGCATGTGACAGAGCACACTGGCCCAAGATAGCTCCAAGTGGTCACAGGAAGCTCCACTCCCAGTCCAGGCAGCCTCTACCTGAAAAGTCCTCCAATTTCAGCTGTTTTTCTTGTTAGCTCTCAAAGATGCTGCTGCTCGGGATATGCTATCAGGGAAGCTGATGGTAACATTGACAATGATAACTAACATTTATTTAACATTTACTCTGAGCCGGGCCCTACGAGTACTTTGTGCTTTAATCCTCCCAACAGTCATTAGAAGCAGGCACTACAATTATCTCCCTTGACATGTTAAGAAAGGAACATGAAGAAAAGTTCACAGAGGATAAATAATATACCCCGAATCACAGTTCGCAAGAAGTGCCAATTTACAAGCAGATTCAGATTCCAGCCAGGGCCCTTATTCTTTGTTGTTTTGTTTTCTTTATTGAGACAAAGTCCTGTGGTACAGTTCAGGCTGGCCTTGAACTCAGCACAAAGCTCAGGCTAGACTCTAGCTCATGGCAGTCCTCCTGCCTCAGCCCCCAAGTGTTGGGATAGGGCCTTTATTCTTGACCCTTGGGCTATACCAACCACACAGCTCCTTGCAAAACAGCCTAGTCAGCGTAGGTCTCAGCCACTCGACCCAGATCAACCCCATTCAGCCTCACGATCTGTAACATCTCCCCACCTTCGTCGTACTTCATGGTCTGCAATCCACCCACAAATGCTACATCCATCAGCGACTTCAGTCTGAATCTCCCAACCAGTGCCCCAAACAAGGTGCCCCTCTAGGCTTGCAACAGCCATGAAACTGAATGCAGAAAAAACTTCTCATAGGAAGACCCCTCATGTAATTAATGCCGCCCA
>NW_022974735.1:0-2162 GCF_012274545.1 Fukomys damarensis | reverse complement strand
TATTTTTCTCATTCAGTTTGTTGTCACTTTCCTCAATTGTTTGTGTCCTTTGCAATGCAGAAGGTTTTTAATTTCATTCAATCCCACATGTTGATTCTTGATATTATTTCTTGTACAAGTGTAGTTTCATTCAGATAGTCCTTACTTATGCTTATTTTTATTTTATCTTGTAGCAAATTGATATTTTAATATTTAGTTCTTTGGGTTCCTTTTATTTTAATTCAGGACTTAGTGAGAGATATAGGTCTAGATTTCATCTTCTGCATGTGTCTGGCCAGGTTTCCAAGCACCATTGGGTAAAAAGGGCTGCTTTTTCAGGATATGTTCTTGTCCTTTTGGTCTGAGATCCAATGGCTAAATGTGAATGGCTGGGTTCCTTAGTGTATCCTCCATTCTGTTGATAGTGGAGAATTTTGTGTTAAGTGAAATGAGTCAGGAAGAAGGGGAAAAAGAAGGAAAGGAAAAGAAAACAAAAAAGAAAAGAAGGAAAAATGTAAACCAACTTGTGTCAGTGAGGCATGGAAGAGGAATTGAATGGAGGCTAAGGTAATAGGAAAAAGAAAAAGAAGATCAAGATGCATTATATACAGGTACAAATTCCCATGCTGAATGTTGTCATTGTGTATACCTAGAATGTAACAATAGAATAAAATACCTATAATTTTATCTCACACCCATGTGTAATCTACAGTACTTGTTCTCATAAGAGTTTAAAGTACAGTGGTGGTCACCTGAGGGTGAGGAGAGCAGGATAAGGGATGGGAGTGGAAAGAGTGACCAATGGGAACTGCTTTGCAGTTGGACAGAAGTAAGGGATCCTGCTGGGCTGTTGGACAGTAGGATGACAATAGGTAAAAACAGTGCACTGCGTGTTTCAAAACCCCATAATTAGTATTGAAAAGTTTCACCATAAAGAAGTGATAAATGCTTTAGAACAGCGGTATGTGGAAATGGATTTAAAAATCACATAGTGAAGTCATTGGCAGTCATCGGATTTCCTTTAAATATGTACAATTTTTTATAGTTTTATGTATCCATTTGATGTATAACTTAAATATGTCTAAGTGAAGCTAAGTGTAGGTTAACATTTTTTCCAGAAAAAAAGAACAATTTCCTTCCAAACACCCCCACTTGCAGTTATTAAATCCAGAAGGACTACTGGGGAACAGCAACAAGCAGCACTTCCTGCTGTCTACACCAGTGAGCTCCAGGAGCCATGGACAGCTACACAGAATTCAGGCTTGATCCAACGAGAGCCCCTTGCTCACCACTGTGAAGATGACAAATCTGAGGTCTAGACACAGGGGCAGGCTTATTCATACAGATGGCTTCTTTCTGTCCTTGGATTGCAGATGGTACTCTGTTTCCTCTTCACATGGCACACATCGCCTCTGTCCTGTGGATCCAAATTTTATTGTATAAGGATCTTAACCTATTGGGAGGGCATTTGGCTATCCCATTTTGCCCTAATTACCACTTTAAAGATCTCATCACCAATAGTCATAGCTTCAACTACTGGAGGTTAGGGGATTAGCCTTGCACTTTTAGGGGGACACATTTGAGGTTGTAACACCCTTTAGGTCCCAGATGTTTCCCACAGCACCTCAGATGAGACCCAGCATCTCAAATCCTATGTTGTGCTGCCCTGGACCATGGGTGGAGCTCTGGTCTCTTGAATAGGATTATGGAAGATTCTTAATGATGGACCTGTTGATCCTTTCTAGCATACAGACCAGATCACTGCCTGCTGGGGTGTCTCTCAAAACCATCACTCCTCAGTGCTGCAGTATTGGGGGATGGGGCCTGGTGGGAGGATCCTATTAATGGGGCTGCAACCTCATGAGTGAATTTCTGCCTTTCTCCACTTGCTGAGTTCTCAAGTTCACATGTCGGGATGGTAGAGAGGAAAACTGCTTCTCCTTTTTTTGTTGTTGTTGGTTTTAAGTGATGTCTAAACTTTCCACTCCACTTTGATTGTAATGCTACAATCCTACACTTTCTGATTAATGTGTGTGATGTGGCTTGTTGCAATTAACTTTTGTTTTGATTTGTCTTGCTACATTGTCTAGGCAGCACTTGAAGTCCTGGAATAGGGCAATTCTTATGCCTCAACTTCTGGAATAGCCTACAATCCACATGAACACATACATGTGTTCCAGACT
>NW_022974734.1:0-2377 GCF_012274545.1 Fukomys damarensis | reverse complement strand
ACACTGTTGTCAGGCACTTTGCCAGAAAAGTCCTTAAGGCCTAAGAGAGTGCCTAGCCACTATGAGTGCACAGAAGCCTCCAGAATCCTGTATACTTGGGGAAAGGTTCAGTTTGAAGTTAGAACACAAACGCATTTGCCCCAGTACTTCCATGGTTTAAACTGCATTTTTCCCCGGGAAATAGCTTCTTTTGCCGCTTACCCCTTTGACATCAAAGCCGTTAATTTCCTGACTGTGAAATACTCCACAGAGAAAGCTGCTGCAACTCTTTGAGTTTAACAGTGAAGTCCACACCTTATATGGAGTACCACTGTATTCCTTTTTGTTTGCAGGTCTCTGGCTGGCAGAGATTGAAACACTCTTGTGAGCCACTTTGCAAGAAATATCCGTAAGGCCTAAGAGAGTGCCTACAGCCTGCAGTGCACACATGTCTCCAGAATCCTGTATACTTGGGGATAGGTTTAGTGTGAAATTAGAATGGAAAGGCAATGGGCAGAGAGGTTCTGTGGTTAAAACTGCATTTTTCCACTGGAAACAGCTTCTTTCATGGCTTAGCAATTTGAAACCAAAGCGGTTGCTTTCCTGAATGTGAAGTACTCCACAGAGAAAGGTGCTGCAACTCTGTGCATTTACCAGTGAAGTCCACACCTTATATGGAGTACTACTGTTTTCCTTTTTGTTTGTAGGTCTCTGCCTTTCAGAAATTGAAACACTGTTGTCAGGCACTTCAACATAAATTCCTTATGGCCTAAGAGAGTGTCTAGCAGCTCTGAGTGCCGAGAAGCCTTCAGAGTCCTATATAATTATGGATTGGTTCAGTATGTAGTTAGAACACAAATGCACTCCGCATAGTGATGTTGCAGTTTAAACTGAAGTTTTGCCCATGAAACACCTTCTTTCACCACTTAGCCCTTTGAAACCAAAGAGATTAGTTTCCTGAATGTGAAGTACTCCACAGAGAAAGGAGCTGCAATGCTATTAGTTTACCAGTGAAGTCCACCCCTTTTTGAACTACAACTGTATTCCTCTTTATTTGTAGGTCTCTGCCTGGCAGAGTTTGAAACACTGTTTTGAGGCACTTTAGTAGAAAAGCCCTTAATGCCTGAGAGAGTGCCTAGCAGCTCTGAGTGCACAGAAGGTTCCAGAATCCTGTATACTTGGGGATAGATTCAGTTTGAAATTAGAACACAAACGCACTCGGCAGAGTGCTTCTGTGGTTTAAACTGCAGTTATCCCTGGGAAACAGCTTCTTTTGCCGCTTACCCCTTTGACATCAAAGCCATTAATTTCCTGACTGTGAAATACTCCACAGAGAAAGCTGCTGCAATGCTGTGAGTTTACCAGTGATGTTCACACCTTCAATGGAGTACCACTGCATTCCTTTTGTTTGTAAGTCTCTGGCGGGCAGAAATTGAAACACTGTTTTGTTGTGAGGTACTTTACCAGAAAACCCCTTAAGGCCTAAGGGAGTGCCTAGCAGCTAGGAGTGCACACCAGCCTCCAGAATGTTGTATACTTGTGGATAGGTTCACTTTGAAGTTAGAATGCAAACGCACGGGGCAGAGTGCTTTTAGGGTCTAAACTGCAGTTTTCGCAGTGAAAAAGCTTCTTTTGCCACTTAGCCCTTTCAAACTAAAGAAGTTAGCTTCCTGAATGTGAGGTACTTCAGAGAAAAGTGCTGCAATGCTTTGAGTTTACCAGTGAAGACCACACCTTATATGGAGTACAACTTTATTCCCTTTTGTTGGTAGAGATTGAAACACTGTTGTGAGGCGCTTCAGCAAAAAATCCCTTAAGGCCTAAGAGAGTGCCTAGCAACTCTGAGTGCACACAAGCCTAAAGAAACCTGGATACTTGTTGATAGGTTCAGTTTGAAGTTAGAACACAAACGCACTGGGCAGAGTGCTTCTGCGCTTTTAACTGCAGTTTTCCCCAAGAAACTGCTTCCACCGCCACTTACTCCTTTGAAACCAAAGCGGTTACTCTCCTGAATGTGAAGTACTCCCCTGAGAAAGGTGCTGCAATGCTGTGATTTTACCAGTGAAGTCCAAACCTTATATGGAGTTAAACAGTATTCATTTCGTTTGTAGGTCTCGGCCTGGCAGAGATTGAAACACTGTTGGGAGGCACTTTAGCAGCAAAGCCCTCAAATCCTAAGGGAGTGCCTAGCAGCTCTGAGTGCACACAAGCCTCCAGAATGCTGTATACTTGTTGATAGGTTCAGTTTAAAGTTAGAACACAAACGCACTCTGCACAGTGCTTCTGCATTTTTTTTTTATTCATTTATTTTTTTTATTTTTTTTATTTTTTTTCCAATTTTATTGAGTTTATTGGTACATTTTAGGGATATAGTACAGTTACATTCATTGTTGGGATC
>NW_022974733.1:0-1875 GCF_012274545.1 Fukomys damarensis | reverse complement strand
CTGCCAGGATTTTCAAAAAGAGTCACTTTTTGGGAAAGGCAATAATATGCATCTCTCATCTCTTTCATTCCTCAAAATGAGAGACTGTCCACAGTTCAATTTTTTTTTTTCCTTTTCTTCAAGCCCTTTTGGCCATCTGTATCTTTAGGAGTGAAAGAAAAGGACATTTTTCAAACAAAACTTTCCTGAAGCCACAAACAGCCACGGTATTTAAAGGAACAGGAGCTGAAAGACTTTAGGCTTCTAGCGGCCATATTGCAACATACAGGGCCTGTGGGTGGCCATGTTGCTTTTGATGGTGATTAGTGAGCTAGTCATACTGGGGATACTTGCACCGTGCCTGCACGAAGCATCCCCAGGTTACTTCGGTGATATCCTTCTCACCGACCCCTGCCATGCCTATCGCTATCTGATTCTGCTACTTGCAACTGATGATGGCCGAACTGCCAATATTTCTTCTGCATCAACATCCTCTTTGAATCAATCTTTCACCACCTGAATTGTTCCACTTTGCTTCCTGTTGGTGGCACTAAGCACTTCACAGAGACAACCACCACTAAAAAGGCATTCTGGAGCAATCACTTGGTTCTGTGCACACATTTTAATTTCATGCACTCCAGGGGGGAATCCCAATCGTCCTTAAACAAAAATCAAGCCTTTCAGCCTTTACTGTTTTACATGATTTATCATTTACATAACCTATTAGCTCCTTTTTAAATTAAGAAAAAGATATGTTCATTTCACACAGGGTATTATTCAAGGAGCATTTAACCTCCGAATCAGAATCCTACCAATAGTTTACCAACTGTATTTTTGTGAAAACAAACTGAATTAGTAAAATAAGGAAAAAAAAATAAAATGAGAGATTGTGGAGAATTTAAGGTCCAGATTTCCCTTTTGCCTTTTAACCTCTTTTCTTACAAGTTCAGCCTGAAGTCTAAGCAACCTGCTGCGTATACATACGTGCACCCATGTGTTTTCCCATGGACATCCTGAACAGAAGCTCTGTTTGTAGATGGATTGAAAACCTCGTGTTGTGGTGGTGGCTGTTGTTTCAACATTTCTCCATCTCCCATCTCCAGTTTGTTTCACTTTGTCCATTAACTTTTGTATCTCTTTTGAGCATGTAAGAATGAGGTCCTGAACCAGGCGTATTACATGCCACCTCACTGAAAATTCACAGAAACAAGGTATTTATTCTCATTTTACTGGTGTTGCAATAATACACGTTTAGTGCTTTGCTTTGTGTAGCCTTTTCATACTTAGTATTTCATTTGATACTGTGATGTTGATATTATTAATATCCCTCCTTGACAGATGAAATATCTAAGACTAAGAGAAGCCAAACAATCAATCAGTGGAGTTAGGATAAGAATCCAACTCTGCCTTTCAGAGCTCTTAACTCAATGATCTACAGTTTCTCTGCAGTGAGGGCTCTGTAGGTTGTTATTGCTGCAAGAGCTAACGTCAATAAGAAAGACTATTTCACGATTCAAAGGCAAATAAAGAAAGAGGAATCAACACACCCAAAGTGAAACAGTCATGAAAATAAAATGACTCGTCTCATCTACATTCTCCTTGCACAGACGAGAGGGTGGACTGGGACAGGTTTCTCTTACACAGGAATGAACACTTTACAATGCTGCTTTCTTTTAGATCAGAAACATCTTGCTTCTTCCAAAATCAAATATGAATTTTAAATTAATCATCCAAAAGCTGTTTAAAAATATCTAAATCTAGTGGAGTTTCCTAAAATACTTTAAAAGTTTTTATTTTTTCAGAAAAAAATGGCTGAGCAATGTGACTCCTTATCAACTGGTAGGATTTTCAGAAAGCATTCAGTTCCATATGACACTACTGATGTTCTTGTTTTTA
>NW_022974732.1:0-21948 GCF_012274545.1 Fukomys damarensis | reverse complement strand
TCACCCATTAAATTTATTCCAGGTCCTTCTTGCCTGAAACAAAAAATTGAACAAGACAAGCCAAAAACAGTACCAAGGTTTTATTTGAAAAGTGAGGGGAGAAGGGGGAAGGGGGAAACTGGTTCAGCAGGAAACAAACTTGGACGCCCCAAAAGAGGAAAAGAGAAAAGGAGCAAAACTAAAAGTACATCCTGGTCTGGGAGACATAGGATGAGCTGCCGTGAAGACTCCCAGTAGAGTGTCTTTTCCATCTCCTGGGTGCCTGCAAGAAATTCTACATACAGAGTCCCACGAATTGCTCACCACTGTCCTGATATCCTGTAACTAACAGGTCCCACTTACTTCCCCAGCCAGCTTCCCTGCGCCCTACCTCTTATCTTACCAAGGACAGTTCATTGAACTCTCTCCAAAAGATCCCCACGCAAGGTGACATTGTCTTCCAAATCCTACTGTGAGCTCTGCTCAAACTGCCGGTGTTATTTTGTGCTGGACTCGTTCGCCTTAGAGAACTCTTGACCAAGAGTTTACCACAGGCAAATCTTCAAGATGAACTGTTAGGAGATTTTACCCAACTCCCTGGCCAGAACTAGGGATTACAGGGAAAGGGTGGAGCAACTGAGAGTATTTTATATCCCCTTGGCGTTTTGCCTCAGGCTGTATGCTAACTCTTCTCTTGAGTATCTTCATTTGTCCACAGTTGTGAGGGCTCAAAATCACTTCCATTCTACCCCTTGAATCCCCCAGAATTTCTGCTGCCTAGTTCCCTTGATGCTTTCAGCCATCCACATATCTATTACTCACGTCCCACATGGAAATATATAAAATGGGGTCTTAGGAGATTATTTTGAACAAAACTATAAAACGTTGCGGCCCAGCCCTACCTAAAATTTCCCACCATGCATTGGCCTTTTCGTCTTCTTGGGGAAAGAGAAAATTCAGGCTGACCACTAACCATCTCCCCTTCTAAAGCAGTTAAGGTAAGGGAAAAAGGGAACAAGGGATTTGGCAGTGAAGAGAGAGAGAGAGAGAGAGAGAGAGAGAGAGAGAGAGAGAGAGAGCGAGCCAGAGCTAGAGCAAGAGCAACTTATCAGCCAACAAGGCATGTTTAGATTGACTAAGATTCAAGTGGCCAGCACTGTGATTTTAGCAGACTTTTGATAGCTTTTATCCACTCCGAAACCCTATGGACTCACTACTGATACTCTTTATTTCAGGTTTGGCAAATCACTGACTCACCAGCATGACCCACACACAGGAGAATGAACAATGACCAAATTATTATTCAACCAGCCAGTTTTGAAGTCTGCATCATGCCCCTCAGCTGCATTAATAGGTAGGAGAGTGAGGGATCCCTTACTCCACTTGGTGTCAGTCCCACTTGTGCAAGAACATTTGCTATCCAATACCAAGGAATCTGCTCATATCCATTGATGAGGACCGTTAAATGCCCATTGTTTTTTTCTTAAAAGAAAACAACCCCGTGTCTCATCCTCATGATCAATACTGTCAAGAATTGTGAACAGCTGAAATATCACTCTCCTTGCAAGCTGACAGACTAACATACCATAGCTTCAGGGATGTTGGCAGAGGACATGAGACTCTTGGGCCACAGTCCGTAATGCTTCATTTTGCATGAGTTCCCTGTTGTCTCCTGCCCCAAGTCCCACAAGCGAAAATAGGAAGCCCCCCTTCAAATATCAGCATGCAAATTTTCCTCAAATGGTAATTGAAGACAACAGCTATTTCGAGAAATGCAGAATGGCCAGGAAGAATTATCCCAACAATATCCCACCCTTTGTTTCTACACCATCTTGGCTTCTGGCAGGTGTTTGCATCATTCTCTGTGTTGATTTCCCAGATTTCAGAGTTGATCGAGGAAAATGACACGACCAGTAGATGGCAGTAGCACACAGTGAACGCACAATGCGTTCTATTTTGTAAAGCTACCAGAGAAGAGAAAACCTCACAGTGGGAAACCTTCCAGAACTACACCAGGGAACTACTTACTACCTAGAAGTGAAGTGTGTAAGCCAAACCCTAAGGGAGAGAAAGACGGAAAAGAAGGCTTTTGTGCCTATGAGATATTACTCAGCTGGCCGATTTCTATGCCTAAATACAGGAGCATTGCTGTGCTTAACTCGGTGACTGAATGCTCCATCAACTCCATTCTAGGAAATGCTTTCATAAGGAAGGCAGTTGAACACTTTCAGTAGCATCAGAGGTGGCAGGGTGACAACTCCAACAAATTTCCACCCAAGTTAATTTTACTACCCAGCTTCTCGTTATTGTTTCAGTCTTCTGTAGTCGCATATGTAATAAATTCTTTGCTTTCACTTTTTCTTTGTTTGTTTGTTTGTTTTGTTTTCCTAAAAGTAATACTGGGCCATGGTTTCCCTCAAATATTTCCCATGTCATTTATAATTTTGGCTTTGGTAGGCCTGAAAAATTTGGTATCGTCCGTAATCAAGTAGTTTTCAACTGGGATAGAGAAAAACACGTGAAGAGAACTGTCCTTGGGATCCAACGTGTCATTAATAAGATTTGTCTTTATTGTTACACCCAAAAGCTGTGATTGTGCACGGTGAGTTGCCAGCATTGCAGTTATTTTTATTCTTGCATTTGGCGTATTGTAAAAGGTGAGGTTAGAGAAGAATACCCAGTCTGACTGTTGTCCTTTTTCTTTAGACGTGCCTTGGACTAGGAGACATTGTGGGGTACACATTGGCTTCCTTGCACATGTTGATTAGCAGCCACGGAGGACTTTCATGATAAGGTGGCCTTGGCCATTCAGTTAACACAATTGTTTACCATCTCAATAAGTGGAGCTTTTCCTGGAAGGGAAAAAACATCTTATTTTAATTAGTAGGAAAAGAAGTCAGTATCTGCAAGGGCATACACTGTTGGCAATATTTGCATTTATCCCAATATCACGATTTAGAAATAAGTGGAATTTTATCTGTGCAATCCCGTAGGGTTTGGAAGTATTGTATCTGGATCATAGTATTTTTAATTTGATAGTATCGTTCATAAGCATTCAGGTTGTAACATCGGATGTACACCGTCTCTGTGTATTCCTGAAATGCGCTTCCGAAGACAGTGGCCCACCACTCTATTTGCTGACCACACAAGTGGATCAGAGTGGTCTTCTTCTGATTTGAAATACAAGGCAGCCCAGACAGCTGACAAGGCATCTAGGAGTCGCACTCCTCGACTAAGCTGGAAGGAGGTGCGTTCCTGGTAGGAGAGATAGGAGCAGAAATGCTAGACTCGGTGTTGATATCTGTGGATTTATCAGGAAGACTGACCAAGAGAAACAACCAACGGTGTAACTCCCACTGCTCCCAAGTGTGACCTGGGTTGTACCTCCTTTTGGTGTGCATGTGGCACAGTGCTTCCGTACATACCTTGTCAGCAGTGGGATACAGATCATTAGGACTAGGGTAAAGATGACAAGGGCCAGAGTAACCCAACAACAGATGTGCAACTGACATTGGTGAGAATGGGAAATTCTCAGGTAAGGAAAGGTTAGGCCACATTCTCTCAATAGCCTTCATTTCAAATACTCATCTTATAGGACAGTTCACACATGCAATCCCAGCTTTCCAGGGGGCTCAGCCAGAAAGACTGCACTGAGAGTTGCCTGAGCAACTTACTGGTTTATTGGCACCGTGTTTTTAAAGAAATTTTAAAATGAATAAATAAATGAAGGGCCTGGAGATGTATCTCAGTGCAAAGTCTTGGGTTCAATCCCCAGCACTACTAAGTTAATTAATTAGTTAAACCTCACTGTGTTTTTCCATGGTACCTGCTACTGGAGGACAATCAGATAGTTAAAAAAAATCTAAGTACTATAATTTTTTTTCTGTAAAGCCCATTGTTACATTTGCTTTGCAGGGAAGTGGAAGCCTCAGTCTGTCTGGAAAACTTTGGTATTCCAATTGTGTGTAGAATGTATTCTGTTAGCTCCTCTACAACGTTAGCAGAGCTTGGCACCTTCATGGGTGAGTCAGTGGTAAGCCGGGTTAACTATTGTGGCACAGTTAGGGAACATTTAGTAGATTCTGCTGCTTGAGAGAAAAATCCCAATGAAGGGGATTTGAACTGCCATTTCCGTTGCGGTCCTTCTCCATAGATTTCTCGATCTCCCAAATAGGTCCAAGTCTTTGTATTTCTGACACATGCAGTATAGTCCTTAATGGTTTTGTGCAAATGTCCCTGTGCTGGGTTGATTCCTTATTTGTTTGTTTGTTTGTTTATGTTATTACATACTTATTTAGGCAATGCTGAGACTTGAACCCCAGGGCTTCATGATGAGCTGCATCTCTAGCCCGTTTATATATTTTTTAAAAATTTTGTGACTAGGTCTCATTGAAGTTGCCATATTGTCCAGGCTGGGCCCAAACTTGCATTCTTCCTGCCTCGATCTCCCACAGTTCTGGGACTACAGGCATGCACCACCATATCCAGCTCTCGTGTGTTTGTTAACAGTCGATTTTCATGTCTTCAGAAAGTGCCCCTGCCCTTACGTCTGGTTAGCACACCGATAGAGGGTATGAAGTGGCTCTTCCCAAAGTTCTGGGGGACTCAGCATCCTTCGAGAGGCTTCACTCCTTTCCTTGTTAGGTTAGTTTGCCAGTTGCTGTGTAGCATCACATCTCCTCCATTTCTTCTTTGCCGTGAGCTAAGTTAGGGTGTGCAGTGACGGGAAGAGCAAAAGCTAATGTGTTGACTGTTTCCCCACAGAATCTTACCCCAAATGTCTTGGCCTTGTGTTTTCCAGACTTGATTTTGCCCATGTCCTGGCCAAGTAGTCAGCCCACTAGCCATTGACCAGGAGTCGATGAGAAACATGAACCTTAGAGGCCTCAGAGAAAAATGTTGGCAGTGGAGGTCTCTATCTCACATGCAGCCTGGCCCATGGGCTGCTTGGTCTGTTGGATACATGGGAAATGGAGCATTTTGATAAGAGTGCTAATTAGGCTGCAGCTATCCCTTGTCTGTTCTCTCATCCCTTGCTGCTCACTCTATCGGTAAAGAAAATCATTTTTTATTTTTATTTTTTGAGGGGACTAACCACCCGCAATCCAGTCCTCACTGAGCAATAGCTGGAGGCATTTCTGGGCAAAGGTTGTCAAGTTACCCTCACGGACAAGGTTTGGGGATCTATTCTCACATGGTAGTGACACTCCAGTAGGGCCAGACTTAGCTCAATCCTGCAGGTGCTACTTTCATTTTAATAAACAGGTTTCTGTTGCCAACTCAGTTTTTTTTTTTTCATTGAGTGTATTGGTACCTTTTAAGTAAACAGGACAGTTACATTTATCATTGGGATCTTGTACCTTTACACGACAGATCTTGCTTTTCAATTTTTCCCCATGCCCCTTCTCTCCCTTCAACCCCACCCCCTCCCCTGTTTACAAAGACTTTGTTTCCATATTTTCCTTTTCTCATATTTTTTTCTTTTCCCTTATTTCCTTTCCCCTACCCTTCCCACTTCCCCTATACCTTTAGCCCTTTTCTTCCTGTTTCGCATGGTCAGTTATACAATTTGGACCTTATGTACAGTTCTGGTTGTTCACACCAGAGAAACTATTCAGTATTTACATATGTGTGTCTTATTTATTTCACTTAAAACTATGGCCTCAATGTGCATCCATTTTCCTATGAATGACTCTAGTTTCTCATGTTTTATGTCTACGTAGTACTCCATTTTGTAGAAAAACCACATCTTCTTGATCCAGTTGCCAACTGATGGGCAAATGGGCTGTTTCCACATTTTAGCTATTAAAAACTGTGCCCCCATAAACAGGGGTGCGCATACGTCACTGTGATATGATACTTTTAGTTCTTTTGGAAAGATACCCAGCAGAGGGATGGCTGGGTCAAGTGGAACCTCAAGTCGTAGTTCTTTGAGGTATCTCCATATTGATTTCCACAGTGGTTGCACCAGTCTGCACTCGCACCCACCATGGAGCAGGGTCCCTTTCTCCCCACAGCCCCTCCAACATTTGTTATTGGTTGATTTCTTGATTAGCAGCCATTCTTTCTGGGGCGAGGTGAAATGTCGGAGTTCTCTTCAATCTGCATCTCTCGAATGACCAGTGATATGGAACAGTTTTTTCACATGTTTATTTTCTGCTTTTACTTTGTGGTCTGAGAAATGTGATGTCATCTTATTAAAAACTTCTGTACTGCAGAAGAAACCACCAACAGAGCTAAGAGACGACCTACAATGTGGGAAATAATTTTTTACCCGCTGCTCCTCAAAGGACTATTATCTAGAATCTATAAAGAACTCAAACAATCAGGCCCCACAAGTATAACGACCTGATTCAAAAATGGCCAAATCAGTTTTATAGGCATCTTTTTCCATTACCCGGGGCATAACAGAAAATCCCCAGTCACAGTGTGATGGACTGCCTCAGGAAGGGCTTCACCTTCAATGAGTGCCCCATTGGTCACCAGGTGAGGCTCTCCTGTGGTGAGTACTTTCAGCTGAGTCTAGGACCTATTTAGACCAAGAGCACATGGGCGGGCCCTTGCCTGTCCATTGATTTGGTCTCACGGCTCTGGGAAGCATATTTAGGGGTGACAGAATCTTCTGAATGTAAGTCGTGTCAATGGGGGCACTAGAGGGCAAGCCAA
The DNA here is from genome assembly GCF_012274545.1 of Fukomys damarensis. Lineage (NCBI taxonomy): Eukaryota > Metazoa > Chordata > Mammalia > Rodentia > Bathyergidae > Fukomys > Fukomys damarensis. The sequence continues at coordinate 15,303 of NW_022974732.1, read as the reverse complement.
AGTAATAGTGTCTCTTATGGTTTAGATATGAAACAGCACCCCCTTCACCCAGCCTCTCATTTGGATGTGGTACCAGGTTGGAAAGGGAGGGTCACTGAAGGCATGACTTGGGAGGTGTACTCTCATTCCTGGCTCCTCCCTTTTCTCTCTGCTTCCTGGCAACCATGTCATGCGGCGAGCGGTTTTCATCTATCATGGCATTCTGCAACGTGGTTTCCTCCTTGGAGCTGGCAGACCATGAACTAAAATAAACCTCTCCCTCTTTAAGTTGCAGTTGTCAAGTATTTTGTTCCAGCAATGGAAAAGTGCCTAACACAGGGTCCTTCGGCTCATTGTAATACCTATTGTTGTTCAGGTCCCTAGTCAAACATGAAAGAATGACAGTTGTCTCAATGGATGTCTTTATGCAGATGCCCGCAGTTATTGCAGGTGAGAAATGTATTGTGCTAGAATCCAATCATTCCTAACCAACGTTGTGGTTCCCTTACCAATGTGGGAGGTTTACCCACTAGGAACTTGTCTTTTATTGCATGGGAACGGTTCACATTTTTGAATTCTGAATGTACCCTGCCGTCTTAAAAGACTTATACTTTTTGTGGGCTAATTATCCATCCTTTCTCAGTGAGAGGTTTCCTCAGGATTGCCGTGGTCTAGAGACACTGTCACGGTTATATGCCCAGTGAGAGAGATGTCCCTAAGCTTAGTGACAAATCTCAGTTTCTGATGAAATTGCAGAACCGGTATCTGTGTCCTGTTGGCAAAAATCTACTCTATTGGAGGCTGAAGTACCCAGTGAGCAACTGGCTAAAGTATAGCATTGACTCTCAAAGATGAAGGTAAAATGTTGTCAACTTGCCTGCGAAAATTGTACTGAATAGGACTTGTTAGCCAAGTCTATCACCCCAGATTCACACCCAAGGGGACAATAGGTGTCCTGGCTTTAATAGAAACTTCCTGTTTTGAATGCCATCCCTTAAGACCACAATGTCTGTTATGGCTTGTATTTAGATGCCTCCACAAAGCCTCATGTGGGGCTTTTGGGAGGTGACTGGATCCCTGGTGTGTGCCACTGGATTAGTCTACTGGTTGGTTTGGCAGAGTTCTGGGTGTGGAGGATAGACTTACTGAAGCGGGAAGTGACTGGGTATGGGTGACACCAACCAAGAGGTATGGGAGGCACCAACCAATAGGCTTGTAGCATGGATGGATTTAAAAGAGAAAGAAGAGAGAAGTCTTGCTGCTTCCTGCCTGCCATCCCATGAACTGTTTCTCCTCTGCCATGGCCCCCTGTCATGCATCCCTGCTGTGGAGCCAGTCAGTCATGGACCAAAGCCTCTACAAAGTGAGGTGGAATAAACCTTTCCTCCTTTGACTTAGGAGTGTCAGTTAGCTGTTTGGACCAGCAATGAGAAAGTAATTAAGACAATGCCTGATAGACTTGCTTTCTCTTTGTTAAATGCTCTGTGGTCTGTAGTTTGCTTCCCCTCATTGGCTGTGTCTTTTATCACAGACCATACAGGAAAAATGAAAAGTGCATGGGAAGAATCACTATTCCCAATTTATCTGAGACTTTTGTGACAGACTTTAGTCTTTCAGTGAGTGCCTCACCTTGGCCGCTACAATGGCAGTTTTCCCGCCCAAGCCAGGTGGAGAAAAGCTAACTGGATCTCACCAGAAGTGCCCACCAGTAGCATAAGGAGTCTTGATCTTGTATGATGACTTTGCCTGCTGCCTGAAGAGGCCCATTCCAGTAATGGAAAAACCGATAGTCTTCAGGGCAGAGTGGGACAACTGTAGTTGTCTGAAGAGTTAGCCCTTTAATTAATTAGTCTTCTCCCAAACTGGTAATCTCCTTGGTTGAGATATGTCCTTTTAAAGCATGAGTGCTTCCTGGGATGAAGAGGCTGTGAGATTCGGGTAGTCCAGATGACGGAGCCTGCCAGTGTTGTTCATTTGGGGGGAACCTAAACCACAGCTAGTGTGGTGAATGGGTGATTATCTGCTAGAAGGAGCCGTCTTGGACTGAAGACCCCTGGGTGGAGGGGCTCTCCAGCCACTGGCAATGATCAGAGACAGATAGGGAGGGTCTCTCTACCTCTATCATAGAAAATATCTCTCATGGGAAAGCCCACCGGGGGTAGTAATCTGACTCTAGTTAGTGCTGTAATGAGTCCTCACCAGAGGTCATCCGACTTGGATTTCTCCTCTCCTGTTCATCTCAGGGTTGATGCTTATACAGGGTCCTGTCTGTGGGTGGCTTCTTTGGACTCAAAAGGGGAAGGCTCATTGTTGCTCACAATTTTTATCTGGGAGCAAGTAGGTTATTGTTTACCATGTTTACAGGCCAACACCTGATCTGAGCTTTCAGGAGTTTTATTAAATCCAGCATAACTATGGGCTCTGGACTTATTTCTGTACCAGCCACCACGACTGGTAAGAAAGGACTGAACTTTGTCAGGAACACCCTCTACTCCCACCTCCCATACATGCCGTGCCTCGAGAAAAATTTGGGTGGACCCAGGACTCAATTCAGCCTCCTTCAGACTTGTCAGGTCATCATGCCACACCTCTTTTTTGACCCGATAAGCCCACTCCTACATCGCCAAGTAGTGGAGAAGATCTTGGGCCTTTACCATTCAGAGTCTTCCCGGGGCGTTGTGAGACTTAATGTCGAGGGACCAACCTTCTATGCCATAAAAATATCCATCGAGCCTATGTATAGGAACTGGAGTCCAAAGTGTTTCTGTCGGTCATTCCTGGATTCTGCTCTAACTGTGTAAGGTCTTTTTATAGGAAAAGGGTTTCCATGCTGTAGCATGGCAGCCAACTGCTTGATTTCATCCCGTTGAGTAGAACTCACCCCCTGCCAGATACATTCTATATAACCAGGCAGTCCCTTGATTATTTGTTTCCTCGCCTGGGTACTTAATGAGAGACTGGTACTGGAGCAAGAGGCAAGATGAGTCTCCTCCCCCAGTCTGAAATGGAGGCGTCCTTCTTGGTGCTCCCTTTTCGTCTTTTTGTAGTAGTTGTTGTTAAGTTTCTTGGTACATTTTAGTTACACACTCTGATGACATTCATCACTGGGGATTTGCACCTATACATGATATACCTTGCTTCTTGCTTTTTCCCATTCCCCACCCCTGCATCCCTCCCTATTAACAAAAACTTTGTTTCCATTTTCCCTTCCTTTCTCATCTTTTTTTCTTTCCGTTCTTTCCTTTTCCCTACCCCTCCCACTAAACAATGCTGAGATTCCTCCTCACTGCAGAAAGAATGGCTGCTATGAAGAAATCAATCAATAACAAATGCTGGAACCATTCTCTACTGCTTCTGGGAGTGTAGTCTGCTGCAGCCCCTATGGAAACCAGTATGTAAATAGCTCAAAAAGGTAGGCATAGAGGTCCCATTTGGCCCAGCTATTCCCCTGCTGGGTATCTTCTCCAAAGAATTAAAATAATGAAACCACAGCGATATATGTGCACTCACGATCATAGTGCCACAGTTTGTAATAGCTAGAACTTGGGAATAGCCAACTGGAGACTGGACAAAGACTGTGTGTGTGTGTGTGTGTGTGTGTGTGTGTGTGTGTGTGTGTTTAATACATTGGAGTACTACTCAGCCATAAAGAACGAGAAACTAGAGACATTTATGGCTAAATAGATGTACATTGTGGCTATACTCTTAAGAGAAACAAATGGGACAGACGTGCAAATACTGAACATTTACTGTGGTGTGAGAATCTGAAAGTGTAAATAAGGACCAAACTGCATAACAGATAACGTGAAATAGGAAGCAAAGCTCCTTTCTGTCTTTTCTGTCTTTATTATGATCTGGGTGGTTATTGGCAAAGTCGAGTGTAAATTATCCCGTTCCTCATAATGGGGACTCTGTGCTGCCTTCTCTTTCGGGGAAGGGCAATCTCCTGAGTGTTCTCTCTCATACTGTTGATTCTCCCAGGAGTTTGAGCTCCTGCTTCCTCTCCAGGTGGCATCCTGGCAATGAGTTGCTTCCAGCAAGGTTAGCACAGGTCTCATGGTTTGCTTGCTTGCATGGATAGAATGTATGTTAGTTTCTCATTCGTCACCAGAATCCCATCTTCCTGCAGCACTTGTGAGCTCTGAGATTTGGCGGCTGGTCAGATCAAAATACATGCCCACTCTGCGGGTGGTTTCTCTGACTTCCCACTAGATGGCAGGAGCGCACCACAAACTTCATGTGGATGATGCTTGATGGCTAAAAAAGGGAAAGTCTCTCACAACAGGAGACCCTCCAGAGGCAGCAGCAGGTGGCCACTACCCAGAAGAGGAGAAGGGCAGGGCAACTCCTGGGAAAGAAAAAAGTACCATTCCACCAGTAAAGAATACTATTAATTTTCTTGTTTTGAGAATGCTGACCATCCTCCATCCAGACACTGGTAAGAGTCAGCGGCATTTGTTGAAGGAGATATAAGGGGTGGCTTGACAAGTTAATCTCACTGACACGGAATGTGGCTGTTTCCTCATAAAGTAGTGACAATCCAGGAGGGCCAGGCTTAGCTCAATTCTGCCGACATCATTTTCATTTTAATAAACAGGTCTCTACTGTAAATCCAATTTTAGAGGTCACTTTCTCCATAACCCACGGCGTGATAAGAATCTCAGTTCCACCGAGCAGTTGGCCTTGTCGGTCTGGGTGGACGTCTTTGGGTCAGGGTAAAGGGGCATCGGTTCTTCTGTCATTCTCCAGGTTTGCCTTAACTCTGCCGAGCAGGTGTTAGTTACAGTTTTGCGGGGCATGCGAAGAAGACGAGTTCTAAATGACATTTGAACTACACGCAAAGCAGTTGCAAGAGTAAAAGGTCAAATCTGGTGCCAGGTGGGCTTTGTGCTAATGGGCCTGGCCTGCTGTGAGGAAGTAAACGACATAGGGGCCAATACACAGAGGCCCTCTTTGACCCACTGGTACCAGGATGTGTTACTTGGCCACTCTAAATCTGACAGGGTCTGAGATCAAATCTATTCAGTTTGAACTATCAACAGGGCTCTAGGCAGCAAGGTGAACTCAATCTGCAGTGTTAACCTGAACTTAAAATGTCAAGCATACTATGCAACCATACTGCTGCTATTGAGCTTTTAATTAAAGAGGAATGAAAATAGGCCCACAAAGCCATGGACATGAGTATTCACAGCAGCTTTATCTGTAGTCATCAAAAACTGGAATCAGAGGGGGGGAACCAGGAGCACCAACATGCTGATTATTCAGAGATAAGAGAGCTTCCCCGCGGTCTCCTTTGGAGCCGGTGTGTGAAGATGGGCCCTTCGGCCCTGTACCGGAGGAGAAGAAAAGGACATCTCGGGAGTTGCGGGAGCTGTGGAGAAAGGCCATTCTACAGCAGATACTGCTGCTGAGGATGGAGAAGGAAAATCAGAAGCTACAAGCCTCTGAGAACGATTTGCTGAACAAGCGCCTGAAACTTGACTCCGAAGAAATCACTCCTTGTCTTAAAGAAGGAAGTACGGTTTGGGAAAAGATGCTTAGCACTCCAGGAAGATCAAAAATTAAGTTGGATGTGGAAAAAAATGCACTCAGCTGTTGGGCAAGGTGTGCCACGTCATCACCGGGGTGCAATCTGGAAATTTCTGGCTGAGTAGTTCCACCTGAGGCATCCGTCTCCCAGTAAGCAGCAGCCGAAGGATGTGCCCTACAAAGAACTCTTAAAACAGCTCACCTCCCAGCAGCAGGTAATTCTCAATGACCTGGGGCGAACCTTTCCTAGGCATCCATGCTTCTCTGCCCAGCTTGGAGCAGGGCAGCTGTCTCTTTACAACATTCTGAAGGCCTACTCACTCCTCGACCAGGAAGTAGGATAGTGCCAAGGTCTCAGCTTTGTGGCGGGCATCCTGCTGCTGCATATGAGTGAGAAAGAATGCTCAAGTTGCTGATGTTCGACAAGGGACTGCGGAAACAGTATCGGCCAGACATGATTATTTTACAGATCCAGATGTACCAGCTCTCACGGCTCCTTCACGACTACCACCGAGATCTGTGCGACCACCTGGAGGAGCACGAGATCCAGCCCAGCCTCTACGCTGCCCCATGGTTTCTCACCGTCTTTGCTTCACAGTACCTGCTGGGATGTGTAGCCAGAGTCTTTGATATGATCCTTCTTCAGGGATCAGAGGTCCTATTTAAAGTGGCTTTAAGTCTGCCGGGAAGCCATGAGCCTTTGTTTCTGCAGCATGAAAACCTAGAAACCATAGTGGACTTCATAAAAAACTCACTACCCAACCTGGGTCTGGTGCAGACGGAGAAGACCATCAATCAGGTGGTTGAGATGGACATTGCTAAACAGTTACAAGCTTATGAAGTTGAGTGCCACGAGCTTCAGGAAGAACTTATTGATTCCTCTCCCCTCGGTGACAACCAAAGAATGGATAAATTAGAGAAAACCAACAGCAGCTGATGCAAACAGAACCTTGACCTCCTTGAACAATTGCAGGTGACACATGGTAAGATCCAGAGCCTTGAAGCTACAGTAGAGAAGCTCCTGACTGGCGAGAGCAAGCTGAAGCAGACCACATTGGCCTTGGAGCTCGAGCAGGCCGCCCTGCTGCACGTGGTGGAGGAGCTGCGAAGGCAGCCTGTGGAGCCGAGAGCTGGGCAGCCTGAGCCCACAGGTGACTGACAGCTCTACGGAGACATTGCACACCTTCCTAACACTGTCCAGGCCTTAATCGGGACAGAGGATGCTGGAGTAAGAGTGGAGTGTGAAGCGAACTTCTCAGGGAGGAAACCGGCTTGTCAACAAATTTTCTTTGAGCTCAGACTTTTAGTTAGAGGACAGATGTCCCGGTGTTTTTGTTATGTTTGTTTTAGGTTCTACTTCATCCCTTCTCCAGTCCCAATTCCTGTTCTCAGTAGCTTTAGATGGCATGGACATAAATAAATGCACCTTTATGTTTTCTTGTTGTTCCCTGTTTGAGCAGTCCCATGTATGTAAACAGCATGCGTAATGCTGAGTTTCCAAAGCAGGAAGGGCTCAAGATGATCCCGCAAGCAAAAGTGCGGGTCTGTTGTTCTTTAAGACAAAGTCCATGTGAGCACACCCTCAGTGTCACTGAGGAGGTGCGATTGGCGCTTGTCCATTCTTGTCATGGAGACCTAAGACGAGTGTGGGGAAGGACGGAAAGGGATTTATTTCAATTGAATAACTTGATGACTGTCAGTACCTCTGATGTGTATTCTTGGTACTTCACGAAATCTGCTTTTAAAAACAATTAGAGTGTTTTTCATTAATTTTTGCTTGTCAGGTTAAATGTAGTTGATCAAAGTCATGGTAAATAAATATTTTAGGGCAGAAATCACCAGTTTCAGACTCTACCAGGTATTGTTAGCATGTGGTCTACAGTTTCGTGGTCTGAGATATTTACTTTTTTGTGATAGTTTCATACCCGTACTATAGTCACGTATTTATTTTGCCTGTTGTATGATTACAGCTGTGTTCCCTTGAGGCTCAGCCTCTTGGAAATCTGATTCCATATAGAAGGAGCAAGGCACAGCAAGATTTTCAGGGGTGCCCAAGATTCTGGGCCTTGCAAAAGAGTCCAGGCTGAAATTGCAATCAGATATATGGCAGCTAACAATTTTTCAGAGGTAGGGTGTGTATTTTGAACGTAGCTCACAACAGTGACTCCCCATGCTCCGGACGGTGAGAACCCTGTGCCTTCGAGCGAAATGCTGCCCACAGTTGCCCTGACTTCAGCTGGTCACCACACAAGGCCTCTCCCTGTGCTCTCAGAATGGGTTATTTCTTTGCAAAGGACCAGAGAACTCTGCAGGCACGGGCCGCCTCCTGGACAGCAGGATTGTTTCTGGTCTTCATGTTCTTGTGGTAACCACGGGAGTTTCTTTTGATTATCTTGGCAGCAGGACCTTCTTTATACCTGGGGTGAGAGGGCAGATTGCCATACTCAGAGTCATTACAAAAATGTCCCAGCCATTGCAAAGGGAGACCAAAGTGCTCCCCCAGTGCCTGCAGGGTTGCTTGGCATTTGAGACTCCTTTCTGTTCCCTGGGTCAGAGGATAGCAATTCTCATCTTGAACCATGATGATAAATCCAGTAGCTGCTATCCCAATTGGTTCTGACACATAGAGCTTGGGTTACTTAACATTTGAGGCTTTTTTCCACATTGTGTTTTACTACTTGAATGTTGAATTTTGGACATCTTACTGCTATTCTTCAAAAACATTGTGCATTGAGAAACAAGAAAGCAATGAAATGATAACTCATGCCCATAAAAAAAAAATTGGAATCCACCCAAATAACCACGCAATACAGTAGAATACAACAGCAAATAATAATGACCTATTGGTCGAAATAAGAGCATGGATAGTTATGTTGAGTTTAAAGAGACAAAAAGAAAAATTTAGCACACGCTGTAGCACAGTTCCATTTATATAAAATGCTAGAAACCACTATGATTAGAGAAAATGGATCAGTACTTGCCTAGGAATAGAGATTGGAATGGATAAAGCGGGAATCAACACAAAGGACAATGAAAAAAAAAAAAAACTTCTGGAGCTGAGGCAAATGGTTGTCATTTTGATTGTGGTATGAGCCTATATTAATTCATGGAATGGCAACACATATCCTGAGCCAAAGAACCTTCAAAATGATACTTTAAGGCTTGTGGACATATTGGTGAGTTAGATGTTCTTTTAAATAAATGAGCAATACACGAATATCCCTGTGACGTAATATGTTTCAATTGGTGTATTTTAATGTGCCTTTTCACATTCCACGTTATAGTTTCAAAATATGTCTTCACTTTGTACAGATGTACTTTGTTCTTCACTGCCCGTGTTGAACACCTCATGAGGTCCTACTTTCTGTTTTGACAATCTGACAATCTCAGAGCCTGTCTGCTGCAGATATAAGCCACTGGTTTGTCAGAAGACTAGTAATTCAGGAATACTCAGGATTAGGAGCCTGCTGTTGAGAAAATGTTTTAAAATGATGACTAGTTCATCCAAATGCCACTTGATGAGTTAAGCACTTGAACATGGTACCTGGGTTAGAATATTCCATTACGAAAAGTTCCAACCAGTTCCTGACTGCAGTTTTTCTCTCCCCCAATACATCTTTCTTCTTCAAGATCTAACTCAAAGGTCCTATATCTTGGAAGAATATTAGGGAGGTGCTTCTGTTTTGGAAAGGTAAGTCTTGCATGTGGTGTTCTGAGGCAAATTGCAGGCAGTGTTCAGGCCCTGAAGGGCTTTCCTTGGCCTGGGCCTGGAGAATTTGGGAGAAACTGAGGAAGAAAGCCAACCACTGGAGTCCACTGGGCTTGGAAGCAAGAATATTACATCTGCGTGGGTGGGGTACACGTTGTGAAAAACCAATAACCCCACTGTAAAGGCAACTGTGGGAAGGAACTTTTCTTCTGACCGAGGTGACCATCTGGCTCATGGACCGCTTTTGCACGAGGCTCTGCATCTCGAACTGAAACTGAATCCACGATGCGGCTCATAAGAGCCAATGTCCAGGCCTAAATGAGGCTATCTGGCCATTGTTTGTTGCCCCGGGGACCACACTTTTGGCGGGGTGAGGATAGCAGGGAGGAAAACTGAGATGGCCCAGGGCTGAAGATGAATGCAGATGCACAGCAGTTTCTATCTTCACCAGGTCTCATGGGTGAAAGGCTAGGAAGTTCAAAAGCAAATATTCAGGGAAAGAAGATGGCTGAGACAGTGCGCAGACTGGAAAGGCTAGAGTCAGGTCTTGAAAACCTTCCCAATGAGCAAGTGACAGTGAAAGTCCTTCCCAGTCATGAGCTTTGCTGGCAGACAGTGGGGGGTTTTTCCAGAAAAGGCTCAGAACGTCAGTCCCCAGTTGACTTCCTGGGCCCAGAGAAATGCTGGTCAAACCTCCCTCCATAGGGAGAGGATTGCACCAATGAGTTCCTTTCTTGAAATTCCTCTAAGCCATTCAGAAGCCAAGTTGGCAGGTGACGGGGAACTCAAGCCCACGCGAAGGCTAAGTGTGGTTTGGGGCATTTTCACCAAGAAGAAACAGAGAGAGAAGGAAAGGTCCCACTTCCATAAAATCTTTGAGGGAAAACTGGAACTTAATGTAACAGAGACTGGTCATCGCTGGAAATTTTATATTTTCAGGAGGGGCCACAGGGCCCATGACTCTCTGTTCGGACTGGTTTCTATGGTGTAGTAGTGGTCAAGTTTGCCGAAAATACAACTAGGTTCTAGACAGAAACATGAAAGCACCCCTGTCGCTTACCTGCATCCTCCATCTGACCAAGGAGAAACAACTGATTGAGTTTTCGAGAGCAATGAAACCTTATCTTTAGCTTTGCATCCTCTGTCAGAGAAACATACAGGTTTGAGGTGAGGGACATAGCAGGCAAGAACTTCACCTCCTTGCCACCCGTATCTGCTCTTTCCCTCTTTTGCTTTTTTCACCCCTTGATTCGGGATTAATCAGGCAGGAGTCAGCCAGGTTGCCAGTGGGAGGATGCTGTGACTAATGGTTCCCTTCCAGCCGTGTCAGGAAGGGAACTCCAAATTTGCCTTTGGCCTGCAAGTAGCGTCGCCAGGCTATGCAGGCCTCCCTTAGAAAATGCAGAGTGGAGGTGTGTGTTTCCATAAAACCCAATTCTGAGTCATTTGTAGCAAGTAAGAATGGCTCATTGGATGTCTAGTGATGACAGCTACTCAGGGCCCAGGCCTAAAGAGATGCTCCTCCTGGTAGTGAAAGAGTTTCCCACTGTAGGATTGAGTTTCACCACTGCCAGAGGGACAGTTATGAGAGTTGGATCAGGGAGCAAGTACATTTAAAGGATAAACACCCAGTTCATGTTCAGGTCCTTGGGTTCAAGTTCTCAGGGCACCTAGGATAAGAAATAGGCCCAGTCCTGTGTGGGGATAGAAGGCTGTCATCTGTGACTTCTGAGCACAAGACATGAATAGACTCTGTACCTTAGCAGTCCCAGAGAAAAGGCTATTCAAGGATCAGTTACTCTTAAGATGTTTTTCTTGTGGTGTTATTTATCTTATTATATCTATTGAGCAGGGGTGTACCGCCAGAAGAAAGTTTTGTCTTCCCTCGAGTGTCTCTCCTCGGTACAAGTTGCCAGTTTAACCTTTAACTAATGGATTGCTTGCCAGGTAAGAATGGCAAAACTCATATGCTATTTTCTGCCACTGATTTTTATCCAGGACTCTGGAACCAAATGGAGAAAGGTGACACTAGCTTTAATTGCCAGCGTAGTTAGTTGTATACACTTTGCAAGACTGACATAGGTAGGAAGCTGTGCTCCCTATTGTTTTCCTTTACTTCATAATCAGAGCTTTTTCTTGTAAATTCACACTGTTGCTTCAGTTTTCATTCCCATGATCTCTAAACCAAGGACACATCCTATCTGGTGACACGGCTACGAGGACGGCAGAGCAACACGTGTGGTATAAACCCGTCTGTTCCTGAGGAGAACATTTGCTGCTGAAAGAAGCAATCTCACCACCCAGCAGAGCTTTCCTGGCAGTTAAAGCGGGCCAGCCTTAGCTAGTATCAAAACGCACGGCTCGTGGGCTCTCTGTTCTAAGCTGGTGACCGCTCTTTGTGCCAGAGCCTGTATTTTGCAGGAAACCGAGTTTAGGCCAGGGAATCCAGGGTCCACCAAGAATCCTTAGCAGTCAATTAAAATTCCTGAAGTGGTCAGGACTATTGCTTTCATTGTCAGTTGATCAGAGAAACAACAGGATGGTAGATAATCTTCCTTGTGTAAGCTAACACCTATAACCTTGACAGGTAGTGTGCCTACTATTTGCAGAAACTAATAAGAGAAGGGCCTCCCCTAACCTGATAAAGGATATGAAGCCAGTTATCAACTTATTGCCTTTCAGTTCCAAATTCACCCTTCAGTGTATGGTCATGACAAAGAAGGGATTCTTTCAGCAATTTCCCTCCCCTTCAAAGTAACATCCAAGAGCACATTGTTACACTTTCTTATTTGTGCATAACAGAAGGACACTGAAGGAGGAAGAAACCTCCCTGTGATTCCTGGCTCTCAGAACTATCTATCTCTCTTCTCCTCTCCCTCCCTCACCGCCCCACCCCGGACTATTCTGGGTGCTCTGCTACAGGCGTGTGTCCACAACAATTATCCCTCAGCAAACATATAGTCCTGCCTTGGGCTGATGATCAGCTTCCTTGGGTCCTCTTGCTAGGAACACTCTGTGTTTGAAGTCACCTGCCCACTGTTTCCCTCTGTGCACCGACACACACTCAGCTATTTTTATATATCCTCTCAACTCTGCAACCCTCCCTACACAAAGGCCCCCGATCCTACGTGCAGGGCATTGTTTATTCCAGGCTTCCAACTAAACCAGGAACCGTCCCTCACTCCCCTTACTCTTTGTCCATATACCGGTCACTGATTATGGATTGTCCACACGACCGTGTCCTGGAGAGTTGCTTCCTATTTGCTCTGTGATTATAGACCAGCGCACTTTCTGTGCGATACCTCTGGCCCTGATAAACCAGTATTATCGGGTAGGTTCTTCTCCAATGAGAAGTATAAAATCCAGCCTTGGGGAGGGGCCCCCATTCTAAGTTTGTCTTTGCTCGGGTGATCGTCACCCAGCTTTAGAAAATCTCTTACAGATGTTTTTATACCCTATATAAAAGTTTTAGTTTTACAAGTCTTTATGTTAGACTTCCTCCATCTAGATCATTGTGTAGTTTTGTCTCGTGATTGGGCATCATTCTTAACAGAAAATTACTGAAAATGTTTTCTTTCAGAGCTGCTTTAAGTAAGGATGTCCACGATCACCACTTCTATTCAGCAATCTTGTGCCAGGGGAGGGGGTGGCCCCAGAGAAAGCAGTAATGCAAGATAAAAGAATAAAATGTTGAGAAAGGAGAAAGAAGCTCTAGTATTATTTGCAGATCATGCGGATGGGTACATAAAGTTCTGCAGGTTTAGGCAGATGAAGGATTGGAATCAATACAAGTTAAGATGTTTGTAGGCCAAAATATTACCATACAAAAGTCACTTGCAATCTGTTTACAAGCAACATATATAGAAAATTTAAATCTCAGGTAAAATATTTGGAAAAGACGATGTGCCTAGGATAAATTGCTGTCTGATAGGAAAATAGAAAATGTTACTTAAAGGAGATCTCATTAAAAGGACAAGCAGGCCATGGACGTGAGTCAAACATTCAACAGAGATAAAGGGCCAAATCTAAAATGTCAACAAAATCCCGACTAAAACCCCAAAGTCATTTTTGGTTGAACATTTTATGATACATTGAAAGCTAACATGGAAATGACACACACCAGAAAATAGTGAAGGTACTTCTGAGGAGCAAGGTGGGATTGACTCGCCTTACCCATATACCCGAGTTGACTGTAGATGTGCAGTAGCTCAGACAGGGTTGCATTTCAAATACATAAATGGGGCTTTAGCCCTCAAAAGAGAGTGTAAAAATTAGCCCACACGTATGTAGATACTTGATTTAAGGTGCACTTGTCGCTGTAGCCCAACTGGGAAAGGAAAGACATTTCAATAAGTGGTACACCGAGAAAATTGGATATCCACTTGCAGGGAACCCTACTCGACACGCCACACAAAACTCTGGATACTGACGAATGACTACACCCATACGGAAGGAAGGGTGTGGGTTGTGACTGGGAGGAATACAGTGACTGTATTCTCGACGGCTGGCAATGGCTTATTTCTTGACCTTGTTTCTGTCATATGGGTGTTTGCTTTTTACAAATTAGAGTACCTGAACCCTACAGAGATGTCTTATGCACTCTTCTGTAGCTCAGATTTGAAAAATGCTTCCTCCAAGGAAATGTAATCGAAAGAAAAGTGTGCAAAGCAGACTTTTGGTACCGGGGATTGAACTCAGGTCCTTGCCCTTGCAAGGCAGGCCACCGAACCGCTGAGCTAAATCGCCGGCCCCAAAGCACACATTTGAATGAAGTTTGATTCGGTTTTGTTTGTTTTGTGTTGAGACAGGCCTCGCTCTTTAGTTCAGGCCGACCTTGAACTCACTGTGTAGCCCAGGCTGGCCTCAAACTCGCAGTGATCCCCCTGCCTCAGCCACCTGAGTGCCGGTATTACAGGTGTGCGCAATCTTACCAGGCGAAGATTTGAATTACTATGGATGAACAGCATGGGACTTGATTTTCCAGTCTACCATCACTAAAAGAGGTGTGGGGGTGGGCATCGGGGATTACCTAAATGTTAAGGAAGCCGTAATGGCGTCATCACCTTCAGAGAAACTTTTCCATTTCCATACATTTCACCCTACACCTATGTCAGATGACAAAGAAGCCGGAATATCATCGTCACCGCTACTAGGGTCACCGGGCATCACAGGCGGAGTGGTTTACTGTAAGACAAGGCCACCGCGCTTAAAGGAGAGCAGTACACCAGGGACTATTCTGTGTCTTTTACTGCAGTCACGCTGCGTAATCGGCAAGAAACTGAAGAATGTCTCCATTGTGCTGCGAGATTGGGCGTGAAATTTATCATGGTGTAACGAGAGACGGAAAGGCAGAGTTGGTTTAGGTGGAGCACTGTAGAGGGAGAATCCAGGAGCAGGTTAGGTTTTCCAGATTTCAGTATAAATTGTCTCGTCCTCCAGGTTTAGCACTTCTAGGCTGAACAGTGTTAATGTGCTTTGGCCCTCTCTCTTAGTCTAGTCTGCATCCGGAGGACAAAAGTCTTAATTGTGCGGAAATGTTTTCCCCAGGACCTTGCTCCAGATAGTTCTGAGCATGGAAGTTGTTGGAGGAGGAGCAGTTTCCACAGGAACTCTGCTGGTGTTTAATGGTAACGTAGAAGATGGTTCATTCCCTCTCAAATTTCTCTCACCCATCAATCCAGCCAGCCAGCCAGTCAAACAGTAAATAATTTTAACACAAACATAGCACTACGCAACCAGGGAAGGTTAGGATCTGTCTATTTTGGTATATACAGTGAAGTATGGATTAAAGTTGCTTTTATCGGATAGATAACTCGGGACGCTTGCAGCATTTCAGAATGTGCTGCTGTCATTTCCCCATTACCAAAGAAGACCTCCCAGATCATAAACTGCGGACTAATTTATGCACATCAAGCTTTGCCTCTGGGCTTTCTCTTCTGTTCCAGAGACCCGGTACCAGAATATTTAAATCACTGTGGCGTTAAATACGTTTTAATATCTGATAGGGCCAGTTTCTGCGCATTGCACTTTTTTTTTTTCCTTTCAGGAACGAGTTCGGGCCCGCGGCAGGGGGCGGGGTGGCGCCT
>NW_022974731.1:0-2727 GCF_012274545.1 Fukomys damarensis | reverse complement strand
AGGAGTGCCCGGCCTGCCCCTTGTTCGTACAGATTCTCCCTGATGGAGCCTAGCCTGACAGTGACCTCACATCATGCTAGCCAGCAGCTCCACTTGGCTCTGCAAGGAGAATGACGCCAGGTGGTTTTCACAATGCGTCCAAGAGGAACTGAATGTTACACTGGATGCGAGCCGTGTGAGTGCAGTATTCCTAGTGGCAAAATGAACCTCAACTGTCCTGTGCTCGAAATCCATGGGCCTGGCAGTCTCACACTGCAATGAGGAGCTCCTCAAGTTGCTCCTTCCTGCAGTTCGTTAGGAGCGGGACATGTCGGCCATTCTAGGTACAACACAATGCTTCAAATCTTTGATTTGGGAAGGAGGGGAGCTTCAATGCAAGGCTCTCCAATTACCTTCGTGGCCCTGGCTCATGGCTGTAGCCTGTTCCGATTCAGTCTGTATTATTGCATGACTCTCCAGACCTCTGCAGTATTGTTTCTGGGAGTGGGTGTGCTCTAAATGCAGAACCAGTCTGAAAGTTTTATGTATGAAAATCACACCTGTGTGAACTTGGGCTGTGTCTGACTGGCTTTCTCAAGTAGGATGCTTTTCCTCTGGCTTGGGGACAGTCTCCCTGCTGTGAGCAATAGATCCTCACCATATCCACAGAGCAAACAGCCGTGAGTGCTGTCTCACTGGCCCGCTAAGTAGTGCCGAAAGTTTATGATTTGCGGAAAGGTATGAGTCATGACTCTCACAGCTGTTAAGGGGTTCTAGTCATTCTGTGCGAGACAGCTAAGATGGAATGCAGGCTCACTGCAGCTTAATTGGCCACTCCAACCTTCTACCATTTGAAGGCTAGGCCAAGGGCCTTCTTATTTCCTTCCTAGGCCCTTGCCCTGTATTCACCAGAGCCAGGTAGGGACCAGGGTGCGTTGACAGTGCATTCCAGTGGTCCTCATGGTAGCCGTGAGCAGTATCTGCATGGAGAGCATAGACTTGCTGCGTGTTGACCACTACTCTACAGACCTCTGTGGAACTTGTCCTTGAGGCCAGCGTTTTTTCCATGTCAACGATTCTTAAAATATCCACAAGGTGGCGCCTAGGACCAGGGCAAGAGCACACTTGGCCTACATGTCCTTAGAAGACTGCTTACTGCATAGCTGGCAGAGTGAGGACATTTGGTCGACATTGCTAACCACACTTTGCGCAGTTCACTTACGTGAAACTAGAGGGCAGGTTCATGTGTGCTATATGCTATCTGTGACAAGGTGGGTGGACTGCATGGCTTGGCCCTGCTCATTTCCCCACCAGTTTTAACCTGAATGGACGGCAAGCTGATAAACTCATGAACCACTCCATTTCAGGTGGTTGGCCTCAAACTGGAGTTCGTTTGAGCCCATGGCAGCATCAGTCAAACGAAAAAGGTTGGCAGGAGGCAACCATGGATGTCCTGTGGCTCATGTCTCGGCTGGCTGGCTAGAGACTGTAGTGCTTAATGCACAACGGTATGAGCGAGGGCTCCATGAGCTCCTCAACCATGGTAGGGCTTTTGAGGGAGACAGGGAGGGTGAAGGAAGACTGAGATATCAGAAACCCGTGGGTCACCTTGGGGCGTTTTGCCTACTGAGTCCCTGGGCATCTCAATGAATGGCAATGCTCTGCTCACTTTTCAACCAGGTTCTGTCCCGAGCGATGGTTTCTCTCTGATTCTATAACCATTCCTTTTCAGAGGGTTGTATGCAGGCTGTGGAGAGCAGGAGTGCCCGGCCTGGGCATTTTTCATACAGATTCCCCCTGATGGATCCTAGCCTGACAGTGACCTCACATCATGCTAGCTGGCAGCTCAATGTCGCTCTGCAAGGGGAACGTCACCAGGTGGTTCGCACAATGCGTCCAAGAGGAACTGAATGTTAAACTGGATGCCAGTCGTGTGAGTGCAGGTTTCGTAGTGGCAAAATGTACCTCAACTGTCCTGTGCTTGAAATCCAGGGGCCTGGCATTCTCATTTGCTCAGTCCTGCAGTTCTTTAGGAGTGGGACATGTCGGTCATTCTAGGTAGAACCCAGTGCTTCAATTCTTTGATTCGGGGAGAAGGGGAGCTTCAATGCAAGGCTCTCCAATTACCGTCATGGCCGTGGCTCATGGCTGTGGCAATTTGTGACTTACTGTATATTATTCCATGACTCTCCAGACCTCTGCAGTATTGTTTCTGTGACTGGGTGTGCCCTGAATGGAGAATCAGTCTGAAAGTTTTATGTATGAATGTCACACCTGTGTGAACTTGGGCTGTGTCTGACTGGCCTTCTCAAACAGGATCCTTTTCTGGTGGCTTGAGGACTGTCTCAATGTTGTGGGCCATAGACCATCGCCATATCAGTGGAGCAGACAGCTGTGACGTCTGTCTCACTGGCCAGCTAAGTAGTGCCCAAAGTTTATGACATGCAGAAAGTTATGAGTCACGACTCTTGCAGCTGTTAAGGGGTTCTATTCATTCCGTGCGAGGCAGGTAATATGGAATGCAGTCTCACAGCGGCTTGATTGGCCACTCCAAACTTCTGCCATTTGATGTCGAGGTGAACGACCTTCTTATTTACGTCTTAGACCCTGGACCTGTGTTCACCATGGGCAGGTAGGGACCAGGGTGCATTTACTGTGTATATCCCAGTGGTCCTTATGGTATCTGTGACCAGCAGCTGCATGGAGGGTAAAGACTTATGGCGTACTGAACACAACTCGATCGAACTC
>NW_022974730.1:0-18593 GCF_012274545.1 Fukomys damarensis | reverse complement strand
CTATTTTTTAACTTTTAATTTCTATAGTATGTGTTTGCAGTACATAACAATTACATTCACAGTAATGTGTACTTACCACATCTTAATTCTCTTTTCACTACCTTCTCTCTTTCTCCCAACTCTTGGTTACCTTCACTTTTGCTAAAGCTCTATGTCCCTGTTTCCTATTTTATATCTTTTAGTTTGCTCTTTTATTCATTTCTACTTTGAACTACTCCTATAAGATAAACCATGTGGCATTTAACCTTGTGTGTCTGATTTACTACACCCAATGTTGTGATCTCAAGGTGAATCCTTTTTCTTGCATTCAGTCTTTTAATTATTAACTACAGGCTGAAAATGTTTTACATATGAGGTGTTGTCTACCTTGTTCCCATTTAAGTGGTATTTTTGTTATATTACCACCTATGTTTACAGACAGATTCCTTTCTGATAGCCCTTATTTTTCCATATAACTAAAATCAAAGTTTCAGCTTAGTGTCCACAATAGCAACTATAAAACATAATTTCCGATGTTTAATAAATGACTAAAATTTAACACAAATATTTTAGTGGTTTACTGTGTCTTGTTTTGTTTTGGTACGAGAGATTGAACTCAGGACCTTGCACTTGAAAGGCAGGAACACTGCCACTGAGCTAAATCCCCAATCCCAGTATTTTAGTATTTTACAGTACAGTTTTATTTTAGCTATGGTTTGACTACAAGCAATCAGTGAGTTAGAAAATCACCTTTGAGTTCATTATTTGTTTATAGTCTTCACACTGGATGCTAAGTAGGGAAAATACCTGTTCAATTTTGTCAAACCTTCTTCTGTTGTAATTATGGTTAGAGTCTATATTTGTTTGCCTATTATTGTGATGAATTATGGTAACCAACATCTCATATTAAACAGACTTCCATTCTTACAATTTCTGTTCCTCATTAATCATGTGTTATTCTTTTAAAATGAGCATTATTGGTTTTTATTTAATCCTGCTATTTAGTGTTTTGGGTCTGTATTAAGGCTTGTGATAAGCTAGAACATTTCATATAGTGTTATAGTAGTCATTTTGATCTTGATATTTAAAATATGTCAAACATATGTACTTTTTCAGAATCTACACTGTGACAAGCACAATGTTAAGTCCTCACAAGACAGATGCTGAACAGCAGCTGTTAACAACCTCCAGGTCAGGAGCTGATAGGTAAGCCATACACTCTGTTCCCTCAGTTTAAAGTGCTACATGCTTCCTAATCTCTTGTGATTGACAGTTCAATTCTTCCGATTTCAGAGCAGATGTGCCCACCCACCTTCTCAGACTAAACTGCTCCAAAGTACTTTTTTCTGTTGTATGAATTTAAAAAGACTACGTTTTTATTTAATGATGCTTTTTGTTATGAAGACTACAATTTTTTGGAAGTTTATATTTTGACACAATGTTTATACAATAATTCTATTCAAATAGCTTGTGAATATTTTGAGTCCATCAAAATATATTTTAGCTATTAACTTTGCTGATGTAAGAGTACACTTCCACTCAATAGAATAAACGCACGAGATTACATAAGCATATAAATTTGGTATTTTATTTGTATCGTACTTTTTCCTTATCTCCTTTTTTCTATGTAGTATACATGCTATTTCCTGTAATGGGAGATACTTAGCTGGCAGGCCATATGGGAAAAATAATCTACATTTATAATTTAATAGGGCTTTATGGTAGGTCGAAAGAGGTCAAAAAATCAATTATATTTATAATTATATGAATTCCTTTCAATAGTGACTGTCACAGTTTAAGGAGATATTGCTAAATGAGAGCCATCTAAGATATATTTCCTGAGAGATAAAGAACAAAATTCATATTTATATGATTCCCATGTTAAGGCAGGAACCAAAGGAAAAGCTATTATATTTTATTTCATTTTTCTTTAATCTTAACTTGTGATAAGCATGTCGTATTCCTACTGAAGACAAGATGTGTTTGCAGTTAATATAGCTTAAATTATTTTTCAGCATAGTAAAGATATTATGCTGGTGGACAGGATTGTATTCCAGAATGTCAGACTCAAGAAGCAAGCTTTTAAATCACAGCTCTACAATATAATTTATGAGAATTATATATTTAAAATAATATAATAAAAGGAAAATATAGACACAAATAGATATAATGATAGCTATCATTTACTGAGAATCACAGTGAAAATGAAGGCACATTTTGAAGTTTTACAGTGCAACACTAGTCACAATATTTTTAGAATGAAAATAGTTCAACTGAGAATTAACTGTCCTATCCCAAGGCATTGTCAAAATGTAGACTAAAGTTCTGTTGTAAGAATCACTGTTTAATCACTACTGTAAAGGTAGTACAATAAAGAATTACAGAGATTATTAAAGAAAATAGAGGAAGAGTTTTCAGTTATTTTTGAGAATTGATTTCAAACAAAAAAATTAATCATAGCCATGACTTAGAAATTGAAAATGAAAGAAGTAAGTCAAAAGACAAGAAATATGTGATAAATTAAAGAAAGTGTCAATTAGTCTTCACATTTAAAAATGGAAGTAGCTAGCTTCAGCTGAATGAACCACTGCCATCAAGTGACACAATATGATTGAAAAACATCCATGGAAAGATGACACTGATGGGTTGTAATCACCTGAAGGGCCAATGGTTGTCCATTGAACACTGCTGTTTCTTCCTTCTCCTAAAGATAAAACAGAGACATGCACAAAACAAACCACACGGGACGATCACAATTCCTCTTACTGGGCCTCTCAGAGGATCCAAAAGTTCAGTCCATTCTTTTTGGACTCTTCCTGTCCATGTACTTGGTCACAGTGCTTGGGAATCTACTCATCATCCTGGCAACTACATGTGACTCCCACCTCCACACCCCCATGTACTTCTTCCTCTGTCACCTCTCCTTTGTGGACATTGGCTTCATCTCAACCTCAGTCCCAAAGATGCTGGTGAACATCCAGGCACAGGTCAAAGACATCTCCTACACAGAATGCCTCACTCAGGTATACTTTTTTATAATTTTTGCGGGAATGGATAATTTCCTACTGACTCTGATGGCCTATGACCGCTTTGTAGCAATCTGCCACCCTCTGAAATACACACTCATCATGAATGCTCAGCTCTGTGGCCTCCTGGTTCTGATATCCTGGCTTATAATCCTATGTGCCTCCCTGACTCATATTCTCCTGATGATGAAGCTCAACTTCTCTAGCCACACTGAAATTCCTCATTTCTTTTGTGAACTGCCTCAGGTCCTCAAGGTGGCCAACTCTGAAACCCTCATCAACAACATCTTTCTATATGTGGCAGTTGTCCTAACGGCTGTGTTTCCTGTCTGTGGGATACTCTTTTCTTACTTTCAGATTGTGTCTTCTTTAATGAGAATGTCCTACACTGCCAATAGGTATAAAGCATTCTCTACCTGTTTGTCTCATCTCTGTGTGGTCTCCTTGTTCTATGGAACAGGACTTGGGGTCTACTTCAGTTCTGAAGTGATCCAGTCTTCTCAGGGAAAACCTGTGGCCTCTGTGATGTACACCGTGGTGACCCCCATGCTGAATCCTTTCATCTACTGTCTGAGGAACAAGGATGTTATGGGGGCCCTGGAAAGACTCCTCAGCAGAACAGCCTGTTGTCTTTCATGGACCCCTGACTTCAGAACTAAGAGGATCTTACAGCCTTTAAGACAAAAGCTGTGAATTTCAATAGGCTTAGTCTTTCCCCCTCCTAAATCATATGCTTAATTTCTGATATTTCCAAAGCATCTATGTTTTATCTTTTCAATATTTTTGGGTTTGTTTTTCTTTATCAACTTCCTCAGTATTTTCCTTGTATTTGTAATTTTATGCATGAAACACAAACTTTCCTATTTAGTAAGATATCTTAGACATTTTTAAGATTTTGAACACGATGGAAACATATCAAATGAAGATAATTTTTTCAAAAATATTTACTTGAATGTTGATGATTTTCACCATAATATGGTTGTAATCATGCTTTTCCCAAAGGAAATATGCATAATCAAAATACTTATCACATCAGGCTAAACTTGTCATTTTCATTTATATTGATACAATGCCTAGAGTAGCTATGAGCTACTGTGATTTTTGGGAGCCTTACTTTATTCTAATGTGGATTGCTTTCTTTATCTTTTTCGTTATGTCATTTCCTTCATTTTCCTACCTTGCTTGCTTTCTTCTTTGTATTCTGCCCACTTTTTTTCTCCTTGCCATTCCCTGCTTTCTCTTCCTCCCTTATTTGGACACTTTCATTGGGTAACGTAAACTTCCTCCATTTCCTTTGTAATGTTGAATAATGCTCTGTTGTGTAAACAAACATACACTCATAGATGATTCTGAAGATTTACATGTTTCACTGTTATGAATAAACTGTAATAAATATGCATGCACATTCATCTTTATCAGTATAGTCATATGCAGTAGAATTTTGCTTTAGACAATGACAAAATATACCTGCTCTGATGATCCCATAACATTATATTTGTTAGTAAAGTCATGAATAACAAATAATGCAAGAGTACCAGGAAGAATGGATTTCTCCAAAGTAAAAAGTATTTTTTAAGATTTATAAATATCCATTATGGATGCATCTCCTGTGCATATGTCAGTTAAAAATATCAGTGTGCTCAGTATTGGTTTGACTCCTTTTTCCCAGCTGCATTTTTATTTCAAAGGGTGTCAAAAATGTAGACCTACAAAGTGTAATACCTGTCTCAGAGTATACCTCGTGAATCTCTCAGGGAATACATAACTGCTCTTCGTGCCAAGTGCCTGGTCACAGTGCTTTGGAAATCTGCTTATCATCCTGGAGAAAACCTTTGGCTCCCTTCACCATATCCCCATATACTTCTTTCTCTTTGTTCTGTCCATTACTGACATGTTTCATCCCACCCTGGCCACACAGATATGTAACCTTACAACAGAATCATCTCCTAGGTGTACTTTCGTATGCAAAGGAATATTTTATAATATTTGAATGCATAGATGATATGCTTATTATTATGATAGATCTAACTGGTGTGTCTTACTTTCTTCATCACCAAGACAATATCCAACAACAACAGCTCACAGGAGGAGAAGTCTATTTGGGCTCAGGAGTATTAGAGGTTTCAGTCTATAATTACTAGCTTCAAGGCAGAAACAGCACAGTGGAAAAATCCTGGCGGAGGAAAGTTGCTCATATTTTGGTGGCTAGGAAGCAAAGAGAAAGCTGGAGCTGGGGAGGGAAATGTGCCTTCTATGTCATCCCTGCAGTTATGTTCAACTTCCATCCCATCTCCCAACATCTAAAAGTATAGCACTGCCATGATCCAACCGCCTTCCAAATGCCCCATCCCTGAGTGCACAAGAGTTTTGTGAGGTCTTCATTGATCTAAATAATAACAACTAGTTTATGGTCTTTGGTCACTTCCCACGTCACCCACTTGTGGGGACCACTGGTGATTGACATTGTAGGAGCCTGACTGAACCAGAGCGACTCCATGTTGACCAGCAAATGACCTAGAGACTGTCACTCCCCCCATCCCTTATAGGATAACTAATGATTAATTGTGAATTGCTAGGTGGCTGTTTGGGAGTAGCTGGGAAACTAGGTGGAAACTGTAGTAAACACAGAGACCCAAGGTAGGTCACGCCACTCCTTGCATGCCTGTAGTCTGAATGTTCTGAACTTTATGATGATCTAGGCTGTAAACGGAACAATGGATAATCACTCTGCTAATCATTAGTACGTGATGACCACTAGCTCAGATCAACTGATTTTTTGCCTTTGTCCTCTTCCTGTAAGTTTTAAGTGTAAATCCCCCTTCAGCCCTATATAAAATGGCCTCTGTTTCTGAGCTAGGCGCCTCTCTGAGCTACTTGGCTTGGGGAGTGCCGTCTGGCCAGACTAATAAAGGTCTATTTGCCAACTTGCCTGGTGTGTTCCTTCCTGGGTGACTCTCGCTGTCTGATAAGCTCCTGGAGCCTCTCTGAGCTTCTGAGCCCAGCATTGTGGAAGCCTCTTGGCTGTTCACGCTCCAGGAATAAAAGTGAGACTTCAGTTTTACAACGTTTGAAAAATCACTTATTCCTCTACAATTAAGGCATTGATACAATCTATGTAACATTTGTTCCTTTTCAAGGACACTGTTTGTTAATGTTGTTTGTTCTTTGACCCTTTGATAAGAGGAATTTAAAGAGATAGCCAAAAATCTGATGTTATCCATAAGAGTCAGGAAATCTGGTCTTTGCATAAGATAAAAATAATTGCTTGGTGCTTCCTGTTGATGTGCCTTTAAAAAGAGCTGTTTATGTAAAATAAATTAGACTTCTCTTGGTCTCACTCAGGCTTGTATATTCTTTCCTTTCTCAATCCTCACTCCCCAATTCAGGCTATTTTGTGTTGTGATGGCTGGACTGCCACACCGAGTGTTTATGAGCGCTCACCTCTGTATCTTCACATATTTGGTATACTTTTTGGTTAAATCTTTGGACCCCCAACTTTAAAATGTTATTGGCTTACAATTCACATGCTGCAAGGATGTAGACATTTTCAATTTCTTCTTTGAGCTTCTAAAGTCATTGATCTGACCTTTCTGACACTTTAGATCACAGATTTTACTCACATCATAGGTGTTTCCCATATAAGGATGGATTTATAACACTATCAAACTATTTCATCCATTCCAAATATTCCATCCTCAGATGGGGAGTATAAAGTTTTCTTCACCTGTGGATCTGTATCAGTTGTTTGCTTATTTTGTGGAACAGGCCTTAGCGTGTCTATTTTAAGATACATCATGCTCCCCTATGAACTGTTTGTTAAGCCCATAATTTATACCATGCTCACCATTATTCTGAATCCATTCCTCTTCATTCAAATGAATAAAGGCATCAGAAGGACACACAGAATAACAGTATAACTTCAGGACCTATGGTATCCATTTGGAATGAAGGTTGGAGGACTAGGAGAGCCATTGTCTTGCATCAGGAAAGAAAGTATGAATTAGGATTGTAATATGGGTAGATACTAAAGTGCAAATTTTTCTGATGTGAGTTATGTGTATTTGGTCAAACATACATTCCTGAAAATCTAGCCTCCTTTGTGATGTTATTTTTGTCACGATATATTTGATTCCTTAATCTATCTTACAGTAGAGTGATTGTTGCCATGGCAGGGTGAGGAAGGACTGGGAACTTTCAGTTTTGAAAGATAAAAACTTATGAAAATAAATGATAGTGATGATTGTCTAAAATGTAAATGTAATTATTGCTTTGGAAATATGCAAGAAACAGTTCAAATGGCATTTCTTGTTATCTACATTTTAGTACAACAAATAGTGGCCTTAAATGCATGGATCTAGGAACAAAAAGGAATACAAGTGAATACCGCATGTGAGCTCTTAATTGAGTAGCTGAACCCCAAACCCACTGTAGACAATCACCTTCTTTTCAATTTCTTCCTCCACTGTTATGAGGTAGTCATTTGGGATTGGTTAAAACAAACCAAATTCAATAGTTAGAAATGCTACAAATTAAGTGTTTGTGGCAGCCCAGCCATCACAACACGAACATACCTGAGTTGGGGAGTGAGGATTGAGAAAGGACAGAACACTCAATAGTGTGGAGAGAAGAGGTCCCATTTATTTCACAGAAACAGCTCTTTATTAAAAGGCCCGCCAACAGGAAGCATCAAGCAACTATATAGGGAGATCAGATCTTTGGCTATCCCGAGTTCCTCCCATCACAAGGTCAAATTTAACAAAGTCCTTGAGCTGGGCATGGGGGTGCATGCCCATAATCCCATAAAACCAGCCTGGATTATACAGTGAGTTCCAGGTCAATGCCCATAATCCCATCTGCACTGCTGAGACCCTTGTCTCAGAAATGTCAAATAAACAAACAGATAGAGTAATGAATTAAGAAGTTACTTTTCCAATGTCAAATGCCAGCGGGCTCCCACAGTATTTAAAGTCCTATGAGAGTAAATATCTAGGCCTTGTCTTTTACTCTTTAGCTCGGTGTTTCCAGGCAACTGGATTCTACCTATGTCTCTTCCTCCTCCAGTTTTCTAGATCTGGAACATCCCATCTGACCCTATATTCCTATCAGTTCTTGGAAAGGGGGCATATCTGTAGTTTTTACCATTCATGAAAGCAACATAGAAACCACTTTTCTTCATCATGTTCAGAAAAGCAGCAAAATCCTTTGAGCCAAGGGGAACTGATGGATGAAGAATGCATGATTAGAAACGTTTCCTATCATGAGAAAAACATGAAAGTTTGGGTAGAAAAAAGGGAAGGATGACCGTGTGCAAAGGTGTATGTATGAGTTCTGTGAATATTTTATATTTGGTTGTAGTGAGCATCCAAAGAATGTCATTCAAAATTTTACTTCACTTCTGCACTGGTTCTGACTCCCTTTAACATTTCATGGATGACAGCAGAATGTGGGTCACTGTGATCTCTTTCCTAACTAAGCATTACAAAGGTATCCAAAGATGATGATGATGCGGTGGACAGTAATAGTAACCATAGCATTTTGAACCAACAGTGAGTCACCAAAAATGCAATCATCTGAGATACACATTCCATGATATTTGTTTTATTTCGCTGGTTTAATGTTTACCGAGTATAAAGTCCTGTATTATTATTTTACAGCGAAGCAGGAATCACCACCTATTTATGGAACTACTTCCAGGTTGATTGCTTGGAAAAAGAGAAATCACACTGGCATGGTGTGATACTGGGATCAAAGCGCCCAGGGAGATTGTCCCCAACCAACTTCAGATAATGCCAGACATGTGATGGAACATTTGAATTTGATGTATGCACTTCATGGATAGACTTAAAACCACATTTACAAATGGACTGTTATGATAGAGACTACCCTGAGCAAGCTACACATTTATAAATTGGATTGTCATATTAAAAGTCTGTGTCTGCCTGTTAGTCCATATTGTCTTGCCTGAAGAGCCAGCAGTTGATGTGTGGGAAAAGGGAAACCTCCACACCACTGGTTACAGCAGAGGTCTCAATGATCCGTGACCTGTGATGTCTTGAATGAGAAGACAATAGTGCAGAAAAGGGTAGCATGACGTGTACAGAACACTCCTACAGAGGCGAACATGAATCCATGGGAAGAAACGAATTTCTCATTAATCATTGATCTGTTCTTGCCTGAATGTTTCATTCCCTTGTTGCAGGAACATGCTTTCATCAGTGCTTTCCATTTCCTTGTTCCCTGAACCATGCTTCACCCCTTCTAGAAGCTGCATGTTCAATAAATAGTGTGAGGCTCCAGGAGATGGCGTCTTTGCCAGATAAGAGCTTTGGACATCCTTAGTCCCCCAGCTATACATTGAGATCTTTTCTTCTTTTTAATCCTGCTACCATATCCTTGGTCAGGTGATTGGGGGTCTGATCAGTCTCCTATACATTAACTATTGTGGGTAAGAGAAATTTTGTTGTCAATGAACTTTGAATATTTTTAGGTAAATGTTAAGAAAACTGTTATGGTTACATAAATTGGTGCTGATATGGAAACACAGAAAACAGGCTCTCCAGTTTTTTTGTTCGTTTGTTTTTTGTACTGGGATCAGACTCAGGACCTTGTGCTTGAGAGGCAGGCAGTGGAAAGGCTGAGCTAAATCCCTGCCCTTTCCAGTTCTTTATTGTGGTTTTCTTTAAAGGATACATACACAGGTGATCAGAATCATACATAGACACAGAATTTTGTAAGTGATAGTTTACACATCTCTGAACTATAATATCATAAATACCCAGTTTAAATATAGCTATTTTAATTTAATCATTGGTATAAATTACAATTAAAACAGATAAAAATAATGATGCATTTTTTAATGTTTTAAGATCATAGCAATTTATGTAGTTTTACATGTGTTTCTTTTTTAATATGTGTTGGCTATTCTTCATGCAATACAGTTAAACCAGGTGAATGCAGCAAGTTAATGTAGCAATATTTAGAAAGGTGTGATTTATCACAAACTATAAGGAGACAAAGCTATAAATGTTACACATAAATTAGAAATTCATGATTTACTGATCTTTTAAGAATGGCTCCAGCCAAGATCCAGCTCTTATAACTACTTAGGTATATGCTGGCTCTCAGCATAAGGATTGTTCTGGCCAAATTCACAAATTAATCTCTTACCATCCATTTTTCATGGCTGGCTGCCTTGCCTATTCAGAAGCGATTATATCTCTTTCAGACTGGTCTGATGTCATGTCTGCTCTCACAAGAAAATGTAGGTGCCTGAACTCAAAGCCCAAGGGATGGTGTCAATAAGGGACATATTTCTCTCTGAGTCAGATCCATTGACATTTACTTGCCAGTAACAACAACTTTTGAAATAAATTCAATAACCCGAGTAGTAGCCACCATTTGAAATTATACCTGTGTCTCAGAATCTAGAAACTTTGATTTTTGAATGTGCATGTGCCAAAGTTATGAATCCTCTTATTCTAATACGGTATTTTTTAAATGCCTGGAAATAGCACTAATCATGAGTGGGATGCAAATTTAGACTACAGTGAAATACTACCTCATATCTCTTGGGCTATTTTCCAAACAATAAATGATCACAAATGTTAGTGAGAATTCCTTAAAAAGAGAGGACTGAAAAATATTAAAGAAAGTAAATCATTATAGTTATTAGGGAGACATTGGATTTCCTCAAGTAATTAAAAATAGAAATACCATAGAACCCTGCTATTCTTCTATTTCATCTGTATATAAATAATCTGAAATCAGTATGTCAAGGTCTATGTACATTTTCTTCAACACATATTCATTTTTGATGATAGTCACTGTATGATTAGAAACTAAGTACTGCTCAATGGATGAATGAACAGATGAATAAGTACTCAATGGAACACTAATAAGGCACAAAAAGAAGAATCCTGTCTTGTGAAGCAACACAAATGAGTTTGTATCACATTACGTTAAGAGAAACAAGCCAGGCTGAGAAAGACTAACACTACATAAATTCACATGTAAATTTTAAAGTATTCAAAACCATGAAAATCGAAATTAAAATGGTATCTATAGAAGGATGTGGATCAGGGGTTTAGGTACACATTGGTGAAAAGAAAGAAAATTGCTGATGGGAGGAATAACTTAAAGAGATCTATTGTATGGTATGCTGAAAATAGTTAATTACAATAAATAGTATACTTAATATGAAGAGAAACACAGAAGGAAGATGTGTTTATAAAATATATCTCTGATAAGATTCAAGTATTCAGGGCTGGAAATTTAGCTCAGGGGTTAGGTGGCCTGCCTTGCAAGTGCAAGGACCCGAGTTCAAGCCCAGTAACAACAACAAAAAAAAAAGACAGAGAGAGAGAGAGAGATTCAAGTATCCAAAATATATAAGGGAATTCTAGAGGTCAGATGCACAAGCAAAATTACACTCTTTGCTATCACAATGTGAGCAAGACTTCAAAAAATATTGCTACACAGAAGACACAGAAACTGTAGTGAAGCACTGGAGTAGATACATAATTATTCCCCAGGAAATGCAAGTCACAGTCACAATGAAGAACTGCTGAAAACCAAATGAAATAAACTTATACCCCAGCAGAGAGTTTGAGACACCTTAGTAAATGAAAACCAGCACACTCCTTTGCTGCCTAACAATCATGTTAGGTATGGAGCAAAGCTTTGCTGCTGATTCTCGCTGTTCAGTGTGCACCCACAAGAAAAAACTATGGCTTCACTAAGTAATGTGATGTTACAGGGCCACTTGAGCAGATAGTTTGTCATTGACTGAAGCATCATTCTCTGGCTTATGACTGTACAGGAAGAAATAAGTCTGCATGCATAATCATTATAGCAATACTTGTAACAGCTAAAAGTCATAATAACTCCAAATTTTCATCTGTGAATAAAGTCAGTTTGTTTTTTATACAGACTAGAATATTATTCAACCTTAAAAATGAAAGGGAGGAGGGGGTTTCTTCAGCTGCCTGTCTGCCTGCCGGCCTGCGATCACCTGGCAGCATGCGCGCGAGCTCCCGGCCTGCGCGACAACAGACCAGGGAGGAAGGTAGCCGCGCGGGCACCCTTGAAACACCCACACAACACCCCACCCCCGTTCTCAAAACTCCTGATCGGGCCAGTCCTTAGACCAACTCTGCAGAGGCATAGGTTCCCATGAAGGGTAGTTTTCTGAGCTCCCAACTTTGAACATCTTTAAAGAAAGGGCAGGGGAAACCTGTAATAGAACTGAGTGGAGTTCAACCCTGAAGGTAAGGAAATTAAAGTTAGGCCTTGTAGATTGTGTTCAGTCTCAGTTGTGAGGAACAGCCATTGGCTAGCTAAGACCAGGGGATTGGGTTCCGCATATGACTGTGCATGTGGTATAATATGAGATCAGAGATAGCCTGAAAGAGGACCTTCAAATTCTTTTTCTTTCCCTCTCTCTTTTCTCTTTTTTTCCTCATTCCACCCTAAAATTTCTTTCTTTTTTCTGTCCTGTCTCTCCAACTCAGTCTCTTGTTCCACCATAGTGTCCCTCATCTCCCTTTTTATACCAGCTCCTGAATAACTCAGACTTCTTTTATTATTTTTTGTTTTTAGGAGGGCTTTCTCTTTATGTTCTTTTTTCCAGTCATTTTACCTCACTCATGGCTCTGTACCTTCAAGGGAAGGCAAGCGCCTGTTACTGTTAAGGGGATATATTCCTGTCCCTATTCCTGCACTCTCTCTATCCCCCCTGAAGTTAATAGCTTTGTAAAGATAGTAAGGTAATTCTACAACCTCTGGATTCACTTCAAACCTGCTCTAATTCTTTCACTTATCTAATCCCCTCGTTCTAAGTCGAACCCCCCATCCTAAATGGTAAAGATGCCATATTGAAAAGAATATTCACTGCAAACATACTATGAGCTGCTTCTTGAAATTAATCTAATTCACATGAGTTAAAGGTGATACATTAATGACTACCACAAGTGGTCAGTTGGCAAGCTGTGCCTGATCCTATTGGGCTGCTGAATGTATCAATTGGGACAAAGAGTGGTGATTGATTTAAAGAGTTGTTTTCTCTGATATTATGAAAACGAGAATGTCTATGAGTCATTAGAAACTCAAAAGCTAAAACGCAACTATATTAGGAAGATTTAAGTAATACCCAGAAATTAAAGAAGGACAACCCAACAATAAAAATAAAAATGAGAAAACACTTAAGCAAGACACAAAAACAAATATCCAGTTCACCAATAGCAAATAGTAGGACAAATGAGGATGAAAAGTCTGATAGTGAACCAACAGGACTCCCTGGACCCATAGCACAGGAGGTAACAAAATTGATCAATCAGGCTCTAGAAAAATTCAAATCAGAAATAATTTCCCAGCTAGCCAGAGAGATGATGAGCAAAATAGAAGTCATGATTCGAGACTCTAGAGCAGAAACTGAGAAAAAAATAGATGAGCTCAAGACTGTGATAGAAGCCATGAAGACTCAGCATAAGAAAGACATGGAAACAATGAATGCCCAACAGAGGAAAGAAATGGAATCCATAAAACAGATTCAAACAGATATCCAGGAGATTAAAAACTCTATTGAAAGTGTACGAAACAGAATAAAAGATTGCGAAGATAGAATTTCAGATATAGAAGATAGGATAGCAGTCAGTGACCGTGAAAAAAGAGGTCTATTAAAAACAGTAAGGGATCATGAGAAATCAATCCAACAACTCCTAGACGATACAAAGAAAAATAACATAAGACTGATAGGAATTCATGAAAAAACAGGAGAAAACACAAATGATATAAAAAAGCTCTTCACAGAATTAATGACAGAAAACTTCCCAAACAGAAGGGAAGAATTAGACATACAGATAAGTGAGGCATATAGAACCCCAACTAGCCACGATCAAAAAAAATCTACACCTAGACATATAATAATCAAGATTCCAGAAATCCAACAGAAAAACAAAATACTACAAGCAGTAAGAGAAAAGAAACAAATCACATGCAAAGGGAAGCCCATTAGAATCACAGCAGACTTTTCAACACAAACCCTTAGGTCAAGGAGAGCCTGGAGTGAGGTATTCCAAGTCCTAAAAGAAAAGAATCTCCAACCTAGACTTTTGTATCCTGCAAAACTCTCTTTCAAAATAGATGGGGAAATAAAATACTTCCACGACAAAGAGCACCTGAGAAATTTCATGAACACCAAACCAGCACTGCAAGGAATTCTAAACAATATCCTAGAAAAGGACAACGAAATTCACAATAACATGAGGCCCAACAGACCAAATCAAATAGGCAAGGCAAGAAACTAAAAGGAGATGGGAGAAAAAGTAAAAAGAGTCAACAAATGGACAAAAACATGACAAGAATAAGTCAAAATATATCAGTTGTAACCATCAATGTTAATGGCCTCAATTCACCAATCAAGAGAAACAGATTGGCAGAATGGATTAAGAAGCAAAATCCAACAATATGTTGTATACAAGAAACACACCTAGTGCAAAAGGAAGTCCATAGACTGAAAGTGAAAGGATGGAAAACAATTCTCCATGCGTCAGGAGTCCAGAAAAAAGCAGGGGTAGCAATCTTATTCTCAGATAAAGTAAATTTCAAACCAAAACTCATTAAGAGAGACAAAGAAGGACACTACATCCTTGTAAAGGGAACAATTCAAGAGGAAGAGCTGACAATCATAAACATATATGCACCAAATATAAATGCCCCCAACTATATAAAACAAATATTAAGTAACATGAAAAACCAAATAAGCACTAATACAATTGTAGTGGGGGATTTAAATACCCCACTATCACAAATTGACAGATCTACTAGGCAGAAAATCAACAATGAAATAATAGAACTGAACCAAGCTTTGGAACACATGGACTTAATAGATGTTTATAGAGTATTCCACCCCCAAAAACCAGAATATACATTCTTTTCGGCTGCACATGGATCATTCTCCAAAATAGACCACATACTGGCTCACAAAACAGGTCTAAATAAATGCAAAAAAATTGAAGTCATCCCCTGTTTATTATCAGATCATAGTGCAATCAAACTAGACATCAATAGCACAAGAAACTATAGAAACTTCACAAGCACATGGAAACTGAACAACACTCTCCTAAACAATCAATGGATTACAGAGGAAATTAAAGAAGAAATTAGACAGTTTTTACAAATAAATGAGAATGCCAATACAACATACAGGAATCTTTGGGACACAATGAAAGCAGTTCTACGTGGAAAATTCATAACATTGAATGCCCACACTAGGAAAACAGAGCGGGCTCAAATAAACAACTTAACGATGAAACTTAGACTCCTAGAAAAACAAGAGCAAGAAAAACCCAAAGCTCGAACAAGAGAGGAAATTATAAAGATCCGAGCAGAAATCAATGCAATTGAAATTAAGAAAACGATACAAAAAATAAATGAAACAAAGAGCTGGTTTTTTGAAAGAATAAATAAAATTGACAAACCCTTAGCTAATCTTATCAAAAAAAGGAAAGAAAAGGCTCAGATCCATGCAATTAGGAATGAAAAAGGCGAAGTCACAACAGATCCGAAAGAAATCCAGAGGATCATGAACACCTACTTTGAGAACCTGTACTCTAATAAAATGGAAAACACAGAAGAAATGGACAGATTTCTAGATACTTATGAATTACCAAAGTTGAACGAAGAAGATAAAAACATTTTAAACACCCCAATCACAATCAGTGAAATTGAAAATGTAATTAAAAACTTACCAACAAAGAAAAGCCCAGGCCCTGATGGATTCACTGCTGAATTTTACAAGACATTTAGAGAAGAACTACTACCATTACTCTTCAAACTTTTCAATGAAATTGAAAGAGAAGCTATACTTCCAAATTCATTCCTGGAAGCAAGTATCACTCTGATTCCCAAACCAGAGAAAGATACAACCAAAAAGGAGAACTACAGACCAATCTCCTTAATGAATATAGATGCAAAAATCCTTAATAAGATACTAGCAAACAGAATACAGAGGATTATTAAGAAGATCATCCATCATGACCAAGTCGGATTTATTCCAGAGATGCAAGGGTGGTTCAACATACGAAAGTCAGTGAATGTAATACATTATATTAACAAAGTCAAGGACAAAAACCATATGATCCTCTCAATAGATGCAGAAAAAGCATTTGATAAAATTCAACACCCATTCATGATAAAAACCCTGCAAAAAATTGGAATAGATGGTCTATACCTCAATTTAATAAAGGCTATTTATGAAAAACCATCAGCCAACATCATATTGAATGGCCAAAAACTGAAAACCTTCATGTTAAAATCAGGAACAAGACAAGGATGCCCACTATCGCCACTTCTCTTCAATATAGTTCTGGAAACATTAGCCACAGCAATTAGACAAGAGAAAGAAATTGAAGCAATAAAGATAGGAAAGGAAGAAGTGAAACTACCATTATTTGCTGATGATATGA
Source organism: Fukomys damarensis (assembly GCF_012274545.1). NCBI lineage: Eukaryota > Metazoa > Chordata > Mammalia > Rodentia > Bathyergidae > Fukomys > Fukomys damarensis. The sequence goes on along the minus strand of NW_022974730.1, from coordinate 2,125 downwards.
TACTCTACATTGAAGATCAAAAAAACTCCACCAAAAAACTTCTAGACTTAATTGACAGATTCAGTAAAGTATCTGGATACAAGGTGAATACCCAAAAATCAATAGCCTTTCTATACACAAATAACAGACAGACAGAAAGAGAAATAAGGGAAAAAATTCCTTTTACAATAGCATCCAAAAAAATGAAGTATCTAGGAATCAATCTAACAAAAGAAACAAAAGATCTCTACACTGAAAACTACAGCACTCTGAAAAAAGAAATCGAAGAGGATATAAAAAAATGGAAAGATATCCCCTGCTCCTGGGTAGGAAGAATCAACATAGTGAAAATGGCCATACTACCGAAACTGCTATATACATTCAATGCAATGCCAATTGAAATTCCAACACTATATTTCACAGAACTAGAAAAAAGAATCCAAAAATTCATTTGGAACCACAAGAGACCTAGAATAGCAAAAGCCATTATAGGCAACAGTCACATGGCACCAGGTGTAACAATTCCCAATTTGAAACTATACTACAAAGCCACTGTGATAAAATCAGCATGGTACTGGCAAAGAAATAGGCCTGAGGATCAATGGAACAGACTGGAAGACACAAAAACAAATGCAGATGTACTCAGCTACCTCATCTTCGACAAAGGAGCTCACCATCCTCAGTGGAGGAAAGATAGCCTCTTTAATAAATGGTGTTGGAAAAACTGGATATCAACCTGTCACAGATTAAAATTAGACCCTTATCTTTCGCCATGCACTAAATTAAAATCCAAATGGATTAAAGATCTAAATATTAAAACAGAAACATTAAACTTGCTGGAAAGTAAGTTAGGCAGAACTCTGGAAGACATTGGTATAGGAAAAGACTTTATGAACAAATCCTCAGTAGCACGGGAACTAGCAGAAAGAATCAACAACTGGGATCTCATCTTACTAAAAAGCTTCTGTACTTCAAAAGAAACCATTAGCAGAACTAAGAGACAATCTACAATGTGGGAAAAAATTTTTACCAGCTGTACCTCAGACAAAGGACTATTATCAAGGATATATAAAGAACTCAAAACAATCAGTCCCCCCAAATATAAAGACCCGATCCAAAAATGGGCATCCGAAATGAACAGACATTTCTCATACAAAGAAGTGAAAGCAGCAAGAAAATATATGAAAAAATGTTCCACATCACTGGTCATTCGAGAGATGCAGATGAAAACAACACTGAGATTCCACCTCACCCCACAAAGAATGGCTGCTATCAAGAAATCACACAATAACAAATGTTGGCGGGGTTGTGGGGAGAAAGGAACCCTCCTCCATTGTTGGTGGGAGTGCAGACTAGTGCAACCACTATGGAAATCAATATGGAGATACCTCAAAGAGCTTGGACTGGAGGTTCCATTTGACCCAGCCATCCCTCTGTTGGGTATCTTTCCAAGAGAACTAAAAGAATCATATCACAGAGAAGTATGTGCACCCATGTTTATAGCGGCACAGTTTGTAATAGCTAAATCTTGGAAACAACCTATTTGCCCATCCGTTGGAAACTGGATAAAGAAGTTGTGGTTTTTCTATAAAATGGAATATTACTCAGCCATAAAGAGCGAGAGAATAGATTCATTCATAGGAAAATGGATACATATTGAAGATATACTCCTAAGTGAAATAAATAAGTCCCACATGTGTAAATACCAAATAGTTTCCCTGGTGTGAATATTCTGCAACAATGCATAAGATTCTAATAAGATTACTGACATTTAGAAATGGGAGGAAAGGAGCTAAAGGTGTAGGGAAGGTGTGATACGTAGGGGAAGAACAAAAAGGGAAAAGAAAAAAATGTGAGAGAATGAAAAGATGAAAATAAAGTGTTTGTAGGTGGGGAGGGGGGGAGGGGGTGAAGGGAGGGCAGAGGTAAGGGGAAAAAATGAGAATCAAGACTTGCCATGTAAAGGTACATGATCCCAACAATGAATGTAACTGTACTGTATCCCTAAAATGTACCAATAAACTCAATAAAATTTAAATAAAAAAAATGAAAGGGAGGAAGTTAGCATTAAAAATAGAACGATGCAAATGGGAGAGGAAGTTAAAAAAAGGAGGGATCAAGGGAAAGAAAAATAAATTCTGAGATA
>NW_022974729.1:4344-4710 GCF_012274545.1 Fukomys damarensis | reverse complement strand
ATTGTGCCATGACTCTCCAGTCCTCTGCATCATTGTTCGTGTGAGTGTATGCTCCCTGAATGCAGAACCAGTCTGAAATGTTCCTGGGTGAAACTCAAGTCTGCATGAGCTCGTTGTGTTTCTGACTGGACTTTTCAAGCCCGGTGCTTGCTGCCATCCTGCAAACATTCTCAGTGCATTGTGAAATAGTCCATAACCATATCCCTGGAGGAGAAAGCCATGAGAGCTGTCTCACTGGGCAGCTAAGTAGTACCCAAAGTTTGTGACATGCAGAAAGGTATGAGTGGTGACTCTCCCAGCTGTTAAGGGTTCCTAATTATTCTGTGAGAGAGAGAGATAATATGGATTGCAGGCTCACTGCGGCTT
>NW_022974729.1:0-2248 GCF_012274545.1 Fukomys damarensis | reverse complement strand
TTCTTTTATTCAGTTCCTAGGCTCTGGCCCTTTTTTCACTAGGGGCAGGCAAGGACCAGGGTATCCTTACTGTGTGGCCAAGTGGTCCTCATGGGAGCCCTGACCAGAAGCTGCACAGAGCACACAGAATTGCTGTGTGCTGACCACTACCAGCCAGACCTCACTCTGACTTTTCCTGGAGGTCAGTAGTTTTCCATGAGAAGGATCCTTAAACCATCTGCCAGGTGGCACCTAGGACCAGGGCAAGAGCAAAGTTGGCATACCAATTCTCAGAGGACTGCTGCATAACTGGCAGAGTGATGACATGTGCACTGCATTGCTAAGCACTCCATGAGCAGTCTACTTAAGTCAAACTAGGCAGGGCAGCTTCAACCTCCGCCTAAAGATGGACTGAAGATCAGGCAAATGCAGCACAGTAGGAGTGAGGGCTCACTGTGCTGTTAACAGATCCCCAGGGGTCTGTGCTCTTCAAAAGAGGGGGAATGCAGGCTCACTCTATGACTCTCCCCTGGATCTTGCTGTACTATTTGCTATCTGTGGCAAGGTGAGCCGACTGCATGGCTAGGCCCTGCTCATTTCTCCACCTGTTGTAATCTCAACGGATGGCAGATTGAAGAACTCATGTACCATTCCTTTGCAGATGATTGGCCTCAGGCTGGGATTAATTTGAGCCCATGGCATCATCAGTAGAACCTAAAAGTTCTGCTGGAGGCAACCCTGGATGATCTGCAGCTCATCCGCCCACAGGCTGGCTAGAGCCTGCTGTGCTTCAGGCACCATAGTATGACAGAAGGCTCCATGAGCTCCTAAACCATGATAGGCCTTTTACGGGAGGCAGGTAGTTTGAAAGCAGAGTGAGAGCTCAGCAACAGATGGTTCAATTGGGGGCCTTTTCCATACTGCATCTCTGCAGGCCTCAATGCATGGCCATGCCCTGCCTATTTTTCAAAAGAGTTCTCTCCCAATTGATGTTTTCTTTCTGACTCAATAACCATTCCTTTTCAGATGGCTGTATACATGCTGTGGTGAGCAGGAGCACTCGGCCTGAACAATTGTTCCAACAGAGTCTCCCTGATGGAGCCAGAGCTCAGAGTGACCTCACTTCATTGTAGCTTAAAGCTCAAAGTCCCACTGCAAGGAGGATGACACCAGGTGGTTCTCACAATGCGTCAAGGAGGGACTAAATGTTTCACTGGATGCCAGCCTTGTGAGTGAAGGTCTCTTAGTTGCAAACTGTCCCTCAACTGTCCATTGCTTGAAGTCCAGGCGCCTGGCCGTCTCTTCCTGTGACTAGGAGCTCCTCCAGTTGTTCCTGCCTGCAGTGTGATGCAAGACTGACATGTCAGCCATTCTCAGTAGTACCCATGCTTTAACTCTTTGATTCCTGGAGGAGGGCAGGTTCAATGCATGGCTCACCAATTCCCATTGTGACCCTCGCACATGGTTGTGGCAAGGGCCAGCTCACTGCATATTGTGCCATGCCTCTCCCAACCTCTACATCATTGTTTGTGGGAGAGTGTGCTCCCTGAAACTGGAACCAGTCTGAAATATTCTTGTATGAAAATCAGGGCTGTGGGAGATAGTGTTGTTTCTGATTTGCCTTCTCAAACCCAATACTTTTCTGCCTGCCTGAGGACAGTCTCACTGCACTGTGAAATAGTCCATAAACATATCCCTAGAGGAGAAAGCTGTGAGGGCTGTCTCACTGGGCAGCTAAGGAGTCCCCAAAGTTAGTGACATGCAGAAAGGTATGAGTGATGACTCTCCTAGCGGTTAAGGGTTCCTAATCATTCTGTGAGAGAAAGCTAAGATGGAATGCAGGCTCACTGCAGCTTGATTGGCCACCCCAAACTTCTGCCCTTTGATGTCTAGGAGAAGGGCCACCTTATTCAGTTCCAAGACTCTTGCCCTTTGTTCACTAGGGGCAGGAGGGACCAGGGTATGCTTACCGTGTGGACAAGTGGTCTTCGTGGGCACCCTGACCAGAAGCTGCACAGAGGCACAGACTTGCTGCTTTCTGTGTGACTTCTGTGTGACTTTCTGTGTGACCAGACTTCTGTGTGACTTTTCCTGGAGGCCCGCAGTTTTCCATGTGAAGGATCCTTAAACCATCCACCAGGTGGTGTGTTGGACCAGGAAAAGAGCACGTTTGGTGTACCAGTCCTCAGAGGACTGCTGCGTAGCTGGCAGAGTGAAGAAATGTGACTTCATTGCTAAGCACTCTGTGAGTAGTCTACTTAGGTCACAC
>NW_022974728.1:13322-23655 GCF_012274545.1 Fukomys damarensis | reverse complement strand
CCGAAGGTAGCAGGAAGTGTGGGACAGAGCAACGCCAGGAAGTGGCCACACGCCAAGAGCTGAGCCCTTCTGGAAGCTGGGTTGGGCCAATAGAGTGCTTCCCCCACCAGGCCCTCAACCAGAAGAGGATAAATGTGTCATCCAGAAGCCACTGGGATTGAGGTATCTTGTGACAATGGCTACAGGACACTAACAGGTCCCTGGGGAAGTAGCCTTCTCACAGCACCCAGGAAGAAGGGACTGAAAACAAAGCCAGCAAGGCTGGGCAGGGACTCACAGGCCCAGGACAGCTATCCTGGGCCCCAGGAGACTGAAGCCCCTCAGCAGTCACTCTGGGCTCGCAGCAGGTTCTGTGCACCAGGGCCTGAGCCCACCAGGTGTCCAGATGTTGGGCTCGACTGGCAAACACGCCAGGAGCCACATGGCCTGCATGTGGCCAGGCACCACCACGAGTGGGAGGCGAGTGACCTCCGGGGCCAAGGCATCTGAGCCAGGCCCACTAGGGGAGGCATCCGGGGCAGGGCAGGCGAGGGGGAGCCCAGGAGCCCTGAGATTTTCATGCCGGCCCTACCGCACACTCGGGCCTCGTCCTGGACAGCTCTAGCCTGGAAGAGTTACGACCTGTGAGTTTGAGAGAGCCAGCCGGGCTCCTGCACCCAGAGACGGAGGGTGGGAAGTTCACGGGAACTTCAGCTGCAGAGACCCAGGTGATTTAAAAGGTAAAACATTTGCGTTTGTGTCAGATTTCCACACCTTCCCCTCGGCATCCCGGCCGCCCCACTTCCCATTCTGCATGGCTCCCCCGTGGCCCACCTGACGACAGCCAACTTTGGGGCTCACATCTGCAGACTGGAACCCCCCTTCGCCACCCCGATCAGATGCACGGCCACCCCGGGTGGAAACGCAGCCTCGCAGCCATGGTCGGGCACACAGAGGCCTCCGTTGACCCCCAGACCGCAGGCCCTGCGCCAGCCTCGCCCTGGCTGGTACATATTTTTCAAATCCCACCATTTACCTGTCAGGTTTCATAGCTTTGGTGGCTGATATACTTCGTCTCACACAATACTGAATCTGAATGAACTGACAGGAAAGTGCCGGGTCTGTCACGGGCCTGGCCCACCGCCCCCAGGCGCAGGTGTTTCCCATCTGTCCCCGGCATCGGTTTTGTGGCCGTTCGTGTCCCTCTCCTGCAAGGTGGCGGTGAGGTGTGCCCGAGGCATGTCCTTCCCAACAGCTCTGCTCACCTGATAACCACAAGGCCCAATGCCCACTGGCCTCCCTGGGACAGCTCCTGCTGGGGCCTATTCGAGATGTGGGCCCACCAGGAGGGCCCCTCTGTCACCCACACTGTGGCAAGCAGCAGTCTCCATGCCCATGAAGGACAACAGGGTACAGGACTGCTGCAGAAAGAGGGAGGGGCTTGGGTCTGAACTCACCCCCACCTTCAACACAGAAGAACAAAGTGCAGTGATCTTCAGGGAGACCCGTGTGCCCTGGGGAAGCTGAGATTGAAACCACACAAAATGTTCACAGCACTCTCAGGATGTACTGACCCAGTTTGTACTCCCTTGGTAGTATTTTCTGTGCCTCCTCCTCCTCCTCGGACCCCTCCGCACTGTGTCACCGCCTGCTGCCAGGGGTGGGGAGGAACCAGGACACAGGGAGCAGTGAGTGACAAGGCAGCGAGGACCCCACATGGGGCTGCGTCCAGGCTCGGCCAGCCACTTGCCGGTCACCTCCCTGCTCAAGGGCTCAGTCCCCTCACTTAGGAACCAGGGACAGGCGCCGGGGAGGTGTGGGTGCTGCACCTGCAGACCTGGCCAGGACCAGCTGACACCTGTGGGGCTCTGCTTGCCACAACTCCCCTTCCACCAGTGCACACACACGTGCAAGACACATACAATACACATGCACACGTGCACACCCTGGGAGGCACAAACTTCACCCCACCCATGATCATTTCTCTTCCAAAGCCCAGACTCAGCAGGCTGTGCACGTCACATGTCAGAGGCTTCTCAGATAAACACTCGAGCAGCCACTCTTCCCACGTGTGCTTCGTCGCTCCAGGTGGGGCGCCAGGAGACCCCACCACACCCCATGTGGCTGGTGTCTTCCTCAGCACACATGCACGTGTCCTGTCTGCTGGGCTCTGCAGTGACCTCACAGCCCACGCTCACCTGCGGGAACAGGTCAAAGCCACACTGCAGGTTGCGTGAACCAGCAAGCGACTGAGCACGTTCAGTACCCGCAAGCTGCCTGGCAGCACACGGCGCTCCGCAGCAGACCTTCCACCTCCTAGACCAGAACAACGCCCGATACGAAGACATGCGTTAGGCTTGCTTTGCTCCAATGGGACTCCGATGGCTATCTGTTACCCAAACACAGCCTGTCGCATCTCCCTAAGCACTGTGTGCCCCAGGCCGGTGAAGCAACTGAACCAGCCTGGGAACATCTGCTAAGCCGCTGGTCACAGAGGTCACAAGCCTTTGTGTGGCTGCACACATTTGGCTTGGGGCAGAGAATATGTATTTGCCAAAAGAGTTGTTATCACCTTCACCCATGATTCACGGCCTGCTTCCCAGAGGGTGTTTTACTATGATTTCTCAGCTCCAGTGCCTTGCCATCCACCACAGGCTAGGCCACATTCCTGCGACACTGAGCTGTTCATAAAACACAAATGGCCCATTCAGCATGTCCCAGGGGCCTCAGGAGGATGGACGGCTCCTCCCAGCCTGGCCGCAGCCTCCCTCCCAAGGTGAGCTGGCCAGGGGCCTACAGGGGTGCCCTGCACCTCCAGTACAAGGGCCTGAACTTCTACAGTGACAGGATGGCACCATGGGACCCTCGTCCCACAGGAAGCAGAGCGAGACCACACCCAGGCCCATGCTAGACCAGCCATGTCCAGGGGCAGGGCTCAGGCAAGTGACCACACCTCAGGCTGTGATGCTCAGACCCAGCTCAGACCCCTCAAAGGACACAGAAACACAGCATGCAGAAGGGAAACTCGGCCTCCAGGTGACACCTGCCACACATAGCCTAGAGATGGCTCCCAGAACATATGCAGGACAAGACTTTGAACTCAGATACTGACACTGTTGAGACTGGGATTTATGGTGGCGCTGTTGCTGGTCCTTGGTATAAAACCTGCAATGTCTGACGTGGTCACCACATCTGAACAGGCAAAACTAATACTCCAACATCTGCTGTCACTAGTATGGCCGCTGTGGGGGATGACTCACATCCCTGAAGCTGCTGGTTCCCAGCTGGGCCCCACACCTCCAGGGCCAACTCCTGAGCAGCTAGCTGCTCAGAGCAGTAGGGAGTGGCCAGGATCTACCTCCAGCAGACCAAGGCCCAACAGGAAAGCATGGCAGCAGAGGGGCATCGCAGAGGAGAAACAGACCATAGCAGAGTAAACAGGAGGCAGTGAAGCAGCTGCATGGAGCCTCCCTTTCCCTTTTATCCCATCCAGGCTGCCTGCCCTTTGGGTGGTGTTGCCCACACCCGGATGGGGTCTCCCATTACCCACTCCCAGAACAGTGCTAAACCAATTTTATTATAACCTTAATCCACATTCACACACCCTAGACCCAGCCACCTCTGAAAAGCTGTTTTTGGCCTATCCAGGGCTTAGGGGTGCCCATCCAGCCTGGCCCAGGGTGCCTGTCCTGAGCTGGCCACACTGCAAATCACTGCCTTTTTGGATTTTTCTTTTTCATTATTGTTTTTTGTTTTTGTTTTTTTGTTTTTTATGGTCTGGGAGTTGAACTCAGGTTGAACTAAGCTTCATCCCCAGCCCCCTTTTTTTTTTCAATTTTTAGTTTTTAGTGCATGTTTGCAGCACATATTGTTTACATCCATCATATGTGGTACACATGCATGACACACTGCAATTCTTTTTTACATCCCCTTCCCTCCTTTCGTCCCTCTCCCTCCATCTCCTTTGTGACAAGGTCCCACTAAGTCTCCTAAGCTGCCTAGGCTGGGCTCAGACTTGAGATCCACCTGCCTCAGCCTCCCTGGGTACTGGCATTACAGGTGCACACCACTGCACCAGGCTGCAATCACTTCCTCTTTGCCCCACAAATCTGCCTGTGGCCATGGAGGGATTTAAGACATTTAGAAAACTTGACTTCAAGCTGAGGAAGCACAGGGGCGGGGCTTCCCAACACACAGCGGGAAGCTAGTCCTGACCACTCCAAAGCTGTGTGGTCAGGGCCTTGATTCCTTCACCTGTGTGCCTGTCACTCATGCAGCCTTTGTGGGGACAGTACCTGCACCCCAGAACTCCCCACTTCCAAGGCCTCCATGAACGCTCCTCCAGTCATGTGTTTCCCCTTTGAGTGAAACCAGAGTAATCTCTGAAGATGGATCTGGGGACCGCTGGGGGGGGGCAGAGTCCCACAGAGGAAGTCAGCGTTCACTGGGGATTCTCTGGGCTGTGAGCAACCTGGGCCCTGGGGGAGCCAGATGCAGCCTAGGACAGGAGTCATGGGGGGCAAGGGCCTTGGAGGCAGCAGCCCAGGTCACAGTCACACTCGGCTAGAGAAGAGGCAGCCTGGCCCTTCCTGAGTCCTTCCACACTATAAGGATGTGGCCCACCCCACAGAGCAGGCCAAAGGTGAGGCTAATTAGAAGCAGCCTCCGGCCATCCTCGTGTGGGATGCATCAGGCCTGCCAAGCCTGGGAGCCCTGCCCGAGGAACGCTGCGCTGTGGACTGGCCAGGATGATGTTGTTAACCCTGAATCAGACGGAGTCTCTGTCTGGACAGCCACCTGCCCCCACCTAGCCCCACCTTCTGGTTCTGCTGGAAAACCCGAGCACACAAAGGTCACCCGAGTCCAAGCCAGGCCCGGGCCCTGGGCTGGGTCACTAAGGTAGCCAGGGCCCTCACAGCAACCAAGGGGGACCTCCGCCCCTCCCCATGGTACAGCACAGCTCCATCCCTTCCACTCGGCCCAGAGAGTAGGGCTGCACACCAGGCCTTCCATGGCAGCCTCAACCAAGCACCAGGCTGGATGGCTTCAAACAGCGGACATGGATGCCCTCTGCTCTCGCATTCACAGTCGCAGTCCTGGGGCCTCAGGTCCGCACTCAGGTGCAGGCAGGGCTGGTTCTGACTGGAGGCCCCAGGAGGGTCAAGTCCAGGCCTCTCCAGCTCCTGGGCAACTCCAGCCCGCCTCTGCCACCCCCATCTTCTCTCTGTCTCCACCCAAGTCTCCTTCTTTCTGACAGGCAGCAACTTAGATCTGTAACCCACCAGAGTCCAGGCATCCCAGCCTACCTCCATCTGCAGGAGAGAGGGAGGGCAGGAAGGAGTCTTTGCTGGCAGAAGCCTAATGCGGGCGAGCAGAGGGGCTGCACCAGCTTCCCTGAGCAACCAGACCCTGTACTGAGACTCAGACAACAGAAGCAGGTTTCTCAGCAGGACTGTGTCCCCAAACACACCAAGCACAGAGGGGGAATGCACTGTGGGTCAGGCGTGCCTGTGCCATGGGGAGTAGGGACATGGGTGCATGGAGTGAGGCCTGCACTGAGTTCTGGGGGCTCTGGTGGATGTGTGTGGTACACTTCGCGTGTGGGCTGTAGGTGTGCTATGTGTGTGAGGTGCATGTGGGGTGGGGTGTGATGTGTGGTGTATATGCTGTATAAGTGGCATGTGAGCACTGGGTTATGTGTATGGCGTTTATGGTGCGTGGTGGGCGTGTGAGATGGTAGTGTGGAATAGTGTGGTATATATGGGTGCATCTTAGTTATTGCCCGCTTCTGGGACAATGTACCCACCAGCTGCACGTTAAAGGAGGAAAGGTTTTTAGCTCACAGTGGACAGAGGTTTCAGTCCTTATTCGGCTGGTTCCAAGGCAGGGAGGCTGCACAGAGGAGAGACAGTCCACGGCATGGCAGGCAGGAAGCAGCGGGCCTTCCCTCTTCCCTACTGGCCTATATGGTGCCACCCACACTCAAGTGGGGCTTCCCAGTCCTCCCAGTCAGCAGACTCCCCCAGCAGTTCGCATCCATGGTCCAGGGTCACACACCTATGGTCCACTCACTCCCAAAAGCCCACCTGTGGGGCCTCGGGCCACATCTAGAAACGATCATGACTGTGTATACGAGGATGGTGTGTGTGGGGAGGTGTAGGTGTGAGGGCTGTGTCCATGTGCGCTGAGATGAGTGTGTGATGCACGTGGTGGGGGACAGGAGTGTGGGGCCGTAATTGTGGTCGTGGATGTGGGGGGTGTCTGTGGTATGTGGCTCACACAGGGCACATGGCATACGGCTGTGTATCTGCGATGTGTGGAGTAGGTGGTGTACAGTGAGTGTGATGCTGGGTTGTAGGGTGTGTCGGGTGTGTGGCATGGAGTGTGGCATCGTTTCTGTGTGGCATGTGTGGTGTGCTGTGGAGGGGTGCGATGCAGGCACAACAGCCCAAGTGCCCCTCTCTTCTGCTCCCTTGAGGAGACTAGAAGGAGGAGGTGGTACGTAAGGTGAGCATGTCAAGGACACGCAGCTCCCCGTGGGCCGGGCCGGCAGGCGCTTCAGTCTTCTGGATGTGGTCCACACTGGAAAGGAAGCATCCAGTGAGGAAGCCTGCTGATAGCATGAGCTTCTCTGCCAGTTCTGGGGCCGCCTTTCTGCTGTGTCCTCCCTGGTCCTTCCTCCCTGCACTCAGAAAGTGGTCTGGGGTCTTCCCCCACTCATGTCACTGCCCTGGCAGAACAGGGCTGCTCCCAAGGACTCACAGCCTCCCTCAGTCCTAGGAGGGCTGTCTCCAAGTTTGGTTGTGCTGGGGGTCAAGGACTCCGCCTAGAATCTGCACCTGAAGAGGCACCAAGGAGGCCGCAGCCCCCAGGCCTCCGGTCAAGGCCCGAGGGACAGCTCTGCTTCTCTGTGCCTCTGCTCCAAGGGGTAGTGACGGCCAGGCTGCAGCAGGCAGCACAGGGTTATCTGCTGCTGGGATCTCCTGGGGGCTCACACACATGGCATTTGTTTATGGAGAGTCTCGCTCCTGCTCCCCTGAGAGTCTTCCTTAGCCCAGTGAGGGCACAACACCCACCGGGGTCCTCTTCCTCCATTACTGCTGTTTCCACTCCCCCAGCCATTTGGATTCTGTCCCATGGCATCAGGAGTGGTGCGAGGGGGTATTGGTGTGGGGAGGTAAGAAGATGGTCTGCCACACAGTATCTTCATAAACTCCACCATCCACTTTGCCGCCCCTCTGCACCTCGGTGTCTTTATCTGTAAAATGGGACAGTGATTCTCATTAGCTCACTGGCTACGGGGCTGGTAGAATTCTGAGATCATCTGATGACGCCCTGTGAAATGCAAACCCATACTGAAACAAAACTTGAAATAACGTCGGTCTGGTAAGACAGAGAAGGTTGTATCAGGCAGGCCAAACTCCCTGCCCCTCGAAACAAGAAACACTGAGCAAAGCACAAAGATCCCAAGGAGGCGGCAACTGCCCTGGGGTGAACCTGAATACCGGCTGCTGTTCCCATACTGCAGGTACTTAAAGTCCCTCAACAGCCTGGACTTGAGAGGATGAGAAGCCAAGGAGAAAGGGGCTGCTGTGAAGGACAGAAGTTCATCAATCTCAGGGCAAAAGTACAAGTGGGGATCAAGGCCATCAAGCCAGCCAAGAGCCAAAACCTTAAGGGACCAGAGAAATGCACAAAACTGAGCCCGACACTGCGTCACCTCTCCCCTCGAGCTGACTGCAGATCTGAAACAGTAGCCCAGCACTTCAAAGCCTGGAGAAGGCAAAGTGAAGTGAACAGCCAACTTGTGCTTTGGGCATTCTCGTCCACTGTAGAGAAGGAGTTGAGGCTGCAACTTGGACCATCAGGTCTGAACACGGAGGACCCAGAAAAGATGCAGCCTCGGGAAGTCAGAAATCGCCTAGAGGAAGCTCACACACTGCGTGATTTAAACGACCTGCCCCATCTCACTGCTGTCATAAAAAACACAAACTTTCACTCAGAGGTGTAACAGTTTATGAGCACAATGTCCAGAGCTCTACTGAAAAGTTTCAGCCAGACTGGCCAGAGCACCAAGAGAACAAAGTCACAGGAGAATACTACTGCGGAAATAATTCAAATGCAAGCAACAGAGGAACTAATAAGTGAAATGTGATAGGATCACATAGAGGGTCATTATACAGCAATGAAAAAGAACTACTGCTGTGGAGAATAGCATGAATGGATCTCAGTATTGAGTAAACCAGGTAAGAAACAAAAAAGCACACAATGGGATCCACTTACAGAAAATCCCAAAGCTCAGACAAAACTAATCTATGCTGATAGAGATGTTTTTTATCTGGTTATCTTTGAAGGAAATCTCAAGTGCAAGAGACATGAGGAATACTTTGGAGTGCTAAGAACTTAAAACACAATTATTTGGATGGAGATATACAGAGATATAGATGCATAGGTGTGTCACAATTCAGCAGGCAATAAAACACTTAGGACTTCCTGTACTTCACTGTATACGTTATTCTTTATTGAAAAACAAAAGAGAACTTATTCTAAATAAATGACTTTCAAAGCAGACTGAATATAGCTAAGGAAAGAATTGGAGTATTAAAAGCCAGCACACAGTACAACATACAGTGTAACATACAGAAAGAAAAATGCAAAGGAAAACATAGAAGATCATTTTAAGAGAGATCTGGGACAAGAAACATTTAACATGTGAACAAAAAAAGAGAAGGTAGTAGGTAGTTTGAAGCCCAAATATATCAGAAGTTACACTAAATGTAAATGTATTAAAATATTAGTTAAAAGACAAACTCTCAAGATAAAAATACAAACTCCAATTTTGTGGTACTTATAAGAAATATAGTTTGAATATAAGGAAACAGATAATTTAAGATTGAAAAATAAAATATCATGCAAATAGTAAGTAATGGGAAGCCAGTGAAGCTATAATATCAAAGTAAACTCAAAATTAAAAAGCACTGACAGACATGAAAAGAAACAGATCTTTTGCAAAAGTGAAGAGGACCAAGAGATGGGAAAAAGAGAGAGGGAGAGGATGGATTGAAAAAAAAGAATTAAGATGTGTCATGTGCATGTAGCAACCCTCCACAAAAATGTAATCTGTATGTACTTCAACCATGTACTAATAAAAATTTTTAAATGTTAAAAACAAACATTTCTAAAAAGGTGGGGATAATTCACAACAGTAAAAGGGTCATTACACAAGGAAGACATGATGACTCTAAATGTGTATCTCATTCAGACAGTCAAAACTTAGGGTTCAATTTATGGTTTTTTTTTAACCTTTAAAATAATGTGAACATAATATGCATTTAATGGAAACTGTACTTTCATTCTGAATGTTGATCTTCTCCTGGACTAGCAATTAAGGTCCAACATACTCTTGCCGTCACAGGCAGCACCAACAGCCACTGCCCTCAGCCAGCTGCATGACCACAAGGTTGATCAGTCAGTGTTGTACAAAGTACTGTGGGTGTTCAATTAATTACGTGGCCAGGCAGCACTTTCTTATAAGGCAGGCTTTGTGTTTGATAATCCTCCCCAACTGTAGGATGGTGTAAGTGCCCTGAGCCTGCTTAAGGGAGGACAGTGGTGATGTTCAGGGCAATAGGTGTATTAAATGTATCTTGGGCTTAGGACATTTTCAACTTGCCCCGGGCCTCGTGAGACTACTGCAATCGTAAGATGAGGAGTATCTGTAAAACAGCTTAAAACATGTTTTTCAAATTATACAAATAAAAGCAAAAATAGATGGCTCCACAATCACAGTGGGTACTGTCCTAGTTACTTCTCCTCGCTGAGACACAATACATGACACCCAAGTTGGAGGAGAGGTTTATTTTGGCTCAGTTTGTGGAGGTTTCAGTCCGTAATTGGCTGGCCCCAGGGCAGGGCCACTCTAACATCCACCTTCTCCCCCCACCCCCGGCCACACACCTTAGCAGAGCTGCACTCCATCAAGGGCCAAGGCCAGGCCAGCCCCTACAGTCAGACCCATCGTGCCCTTCCCCGCTTCAGCTGTGGTGTCCGCAGGCTCAACAGCATTGAGCTGGGCCAGCAGAGGCACCTGCAGCCTCCCACCTCCTGTTCTCAGCCCCTCGAGATGCCAGGCTGCCCCTGAGGACCCCCCTCTCAGACATGCACAGCTCCCCCAGGAGCCCACCACCCAGCTTGGGCCCCGGGAAAGCAGGATCCACACCCAGCACAGGGCACGTAGAATTTATTGTCAGAGCAGTGACTGAGCCTTATGGAGCCCCCGCCCTCCTCGCCGGCCCCCGCGCCGGTCTCCCCCCGCCGGGTGGTCTTCCCATGTCAAATTCTTTTTTTTCTTTTT
>NW_022974728.1:10403-10966 GCF_012274545.1 Fukomys damarensis | reverse complement strand
TCGCGGGTGGCCGTGTGGCTCCGCCTCCCTTTCCCGCGCTTGGTCTGGAGCGGTCGACCAGCAGTCCGTGAGGAACGCCCGGTTTTCCCCCCGTCACGGCGTGAAGTACGCCGGGGCGGAACGTTCTCGTCTCCCTCCCCTGCCCCCCGCCCCGGGAGGTCTCAGTTCACCGAGGTCGACCAGTTCTCCTCAAGTGAGCGCGCGCGCCAGCCGCGGAGGGGGTTCCTAGTCCATCCCGCGAGGTCGACCAGCTGTCCGCGGCGGGACTGCAGTTTTCGAGGATCCAGGAGGTTGACCAGTTGTCCACGACGACGTTCTGCCGTTTGGGTGTTGTTGGTGGGTAGTGACGTTTTCTTTCTGATTCCGACCGCCATTGCATCGTCCTGTGCGACATCTCGCTCGCCCCCTTTCTCTCTCTCTCTCTCTCTCTCTCTCTCTCTCCTTTTCTGGTTGGGGGGAGGCGTGCATGCACCGGCCTACCCTGGCGTCTGCGAGGTGGCGGGTGACGGACTCTTTTGAACTTTACAGTAAAGACCGTATTTCCGATTTGTGATCCCCCCCCC
>NW_022974728.1:6092-6664 GCF_012274545.1 Fukomys damarensis | reverse complement strand
CCCCCAAATAGTCTTTTTCTTAAAGTAAGACACCCAAAACAAAACAGGAAAAGGAACACCAGGGGTGCACGGGGGCACGGGGGGTGGGGGGGAGGTGTGTGCTGCGGGGCGGGCGGGCGAAATACGATGACCCTCTGATAAGGATGAATCCTCATCGAGGGAAACCGTACAGAGTCACAGGAAATTGTCACCGAGTGTCACAGAAAATGCCAACTGGCTGAGGAGGACTCTGGAGGGCGTGTTGAAAAACCCTGGAGTGAAACCAAAATACTCGGCGTGACCTTAGAAAACAAAGTATGGGGCCGTGGATTGAACTCAGTGGTTCCGTCCCCTGACTCACAAGCGTCAGGGACCGAGTTTGATCCCCGGTACCAAAAGCAACCAACCAACCAACCCACCCACCCAGGAAAACAAAACAAAGTATAGGTAGGCCTTGCCAAAAGATGGATTTCAGGTCAGGACCGGAGGTTTAGCTCAGTGGTGCCCTGTCTGTCTCACAAGGGCGAGGTCCTGAGTTCCATCACCGGGATCGGTACTGTGCGGGGTATGTGCGCGTGTGTGGGAGGGGGGGG
>NW_022974728.1:685-5554 GCF_012274545.1 Fukomys damarensis | reverse complement strand
GCCTGCAGATAGCTGCTCACCTGGCATTCTAACTCTGGAAGGAAGCACAGGGCCGTTCCTTGCTGCCGTAACCTACATCGGTCTGCGTGCATATATGCGGTATGGCTGACCCGGGGATATTGGGGAAAGGAAGTGACCTCTAAGGACGCTCCTGCCCTGGGACTGACTGTGATCTGGGTTCCAATGGAGGAGCTCCCTTGGCCGACTTTCCTGTGTCGTAAAAGCTCCTGAGCGATCCCTGACCATCTGAAGAGGAGAGGAGAGGCAATACCCTTTGCAATTCCAGAGTGTCTTCTAAGTTAAGCACTGATAAGCACCAACATTTTCGCACCTCTCCCGGGTGGCGGTGGCGGGTGTGTCCAGCTATGTCCGGCCGTCCCCTCTACCTTCTCGGTGGAACCCTCCCCACACACACCCTGCAGTCCAATAAGTTCTACCCAGAGCTCTGTGTGTCTTGACTGAACTCTGGCAACGAGGGCACGGGGCTCTCTTTCCCCTTCTACGTCACCTACGCCTACACTTTACTCGTTGTCGTTGGTGTCTCGGAAATGCCAGCGGGGATAGCCACGCCCCCCCCCCCCCCGCCGTGCTGGGAGCCGCCATCGCTCCAGAGCCAGGAAGGTAGCCGCGGGGGCGCCACCCCTGAAACCCCACAACTCCCCTAACTCCACCCCCACCTGCAGAGGCACAGGTGGTCAGACAGGGTATTTTTCTGAGTTTCCAACCTTGAACACCTTTAAAGAAAGGGCGTGGGAAACCTGGTAGAATGGTTAGGGCGTGGGAAACCTGTCGTAGAATGGTGTGGAGTTCAACCGTTCGGGAGGTCGGGGAACTCAATCTGGGCCTTGCGGCCCGAGGTCAGTCTGCGTCCTGGGGTTCAGCCGTCACCTAACTGAGATCAGGGGTCTTGCACCCTAGCTCTGTCTGAGCCCCCATGCTCAATGGTAAATAGACTCTATCGAAAAGTCTGTTCACTGCAGACATGCTTTGGACCGCTTCTTGATTTCAGTTTAATTCAAATGGTTTAAGGGTGATAAGCTAGTGACTACCACAGGTGGTCAGTTTCCTAGTGGTGCTTGATCATATTGTGTCGCTCACTGTATCGGCTGGGATAAAGGATTGTGGTTGACTTGATGAGCAGTTTTCTCTGATGTTACGAAGATGAGAATGTCTGTGGGTCGTTCAGACACCCAGAAGCTAGGGTGCAACTGTATCAGGAAGATTTGGGTGATAACCCAGAGATGAAACAAAGGAGAGCCCGACAACAAAAATGAGAAAGCACTTAAGCAAGACACAGAGACAGACTTCCAGTTCACCGATGGCAAACAGTAGGGCGAATGAGGATGAAAAGGCCGATGGCGAACCACCAGGACACCCTGAACTCAAAGCACAGGAAGTAACAAAACATATCGATCAGGCTCTAGAAAAATTCAAAACATAAATAATTTCCCAGATAACCATTGAGATGGTGAGGAAATGGAAAGTCGTGATTCGGGACTCCAGAACAGAAACTGACAAAAAAAAAAAAAAGGAAAAAAAAAAAAAAAAAACTAACAACAAACAAACAAAAAAAACAGATTAGCTCGGGACCATGATAGAAGCCGCGAAGGCCCAGCATAAGAAAGAAATGGAAAAAATAAATGCCCAACATAGGAAAGAAATGGAATCCATAAAACAGATTGAAACAGATATCCAGGAGATTAAGCACTCCGTTGAAAGTGTACGCAACAGAAGAAAGGTATGCGAAGGTAGAATCTCAGCTATAGAAGATAAGATGGCAGTCAGTGACCGTGCAAAGAGAGGTGTCTTGAAAACAGTAGGGGATCACGAGAAATCGATCCAACAACTCCTAGGTGATGCCAAGAAGAACAACGTTAAGACTGCTAGGAATCCATGAAGCAGCAGGAGAAAATGCAAATGACTTAAAGAAGCTGTTCGCAGAATTAATGACAGAAAACTTCCCAAACAGAGGGGAAGGATTTGACATTCAGAGAAGTGAGGCATATAGGAACCCAACTGGCCACGGCGGTGGGGAGAATCTATGCCTAGACATACACTAATCAAGATCCCAGAAAACCAACAGAAGAACAAAACACTACAAGCACTAAGAGAGGAGAAACAAGCAAAGGAAAGCCCATCAGAATCACGGCACACTTTTCAACACAGACCCTTAGGGCGAGGAGAGCCCGGAGCGAGATAGTTCAAGTACTAAAAGAGAACAACCTCCAACCTAGACTGATGTATCCTGCAAAACCCTCTTTCACAATGGATGGGGAAATGAGATACTTTCATGACAAAGAACACCTGAGAAACTGCACGAATACCGAACCAGCACTACAAGCAGTTCTAAACAATATCCTAGAAAAAGACAACGAAGGCCCGACAGAGCGAATGAAATAGGCAAGGCAAGAAACTAAAAGGAGAAGGCGAAAAAGTAAAAAGAGTCAACCAAAAGCCAATAACAGGACAATAGTGGCTCAGTACGTATCAGTTATAACCATCCATGTCGATGGCCTCAACTCACCAATCCAGAGAAATAGACTGGCAGAATGGCATGAGAAGCTAACTCCAACAATATGTCGTATACAAGAAACACACCTAGTGCAAAAAGAAGCCCATGGACTGAAAGTGAAAGGACGAAAAACAATTCTCCGTGTGACAGGAGCCCAGAAAAAAGCAGGGGTAGCACTCTTATTGGCAGACAAAGTAAATTTCAAACCAAAACTCATTCTAGTATTATAGATGTAGGTCAGTACTGTCTCATCCCTCTGTGATTTTACAATGTCTTGTGCCTGCTTTACGATACCTAGTAGTGACCGTGCTTTATCAGAGCTGGTTTTCATGATGTCACTCTACACTGTTCTCTTTCCAGATGATGGTTGAGATGGTGATTGGGTGCCAGGTACCACAACAGCTACAGAACGTTGCTGTTTTCTGGGTGGCATTCTTTTCTTTTCTTTGGTTTTGTTTTTAATGGAGTGTGCTCAATGTCTAGGATTTCGTTCAGATGACTGCAGAACCTGGAAAAGCTGTTGCTGCTAAGGATGCACAACGTACTGCTATTATTGGTCTTTATATGAGAATTTGAATGTGAATGTGCACGCGCGCGCGCGCACACACACACACACACACACACACAATTTGAATTTTTGGAGACTTTAACTGTGCTATCAACTTTGGAAAAATTTCTCACAATTTACTGTGTTGAGTTGGCATTGTACAGAAATTAACAGCCATATTGCCCCAGAAATGTTAACTTTTTTTCCGTTTGTACAGGGGTAACGCACTGTATCAAATAGGTGAGGTCATGTCTACGTGGGATTGATTACAGAAACTAATAAAGTATCCTCTCAATAATGAAAAAGAGAGAATACTATAAGAGTACAAGAGCAAGAATCAATTTAAATATGTTCAGGGACCACTTTCATCTTCAGAATTTAGGATTATTTTAATTTTACATCATTGCCTTTTCTCTTTTACTTTCCTTTTTAGCTTTGTTTCAGGATTCCCTATTTTTAATGTTCCTGCAGAGCTTTATTTATCTGAAATACCGAACCGTTTCTCTCGTGTGAAAAACTATGATAGTACACAAGATCCTAATGAGATAATTAATAATGGGTAGTAGGAAGTAAAGGGCTAAAGGTGTAGGGAAAGTGGGAAGGGTGGAGGAAAGGTAATAAGGGAGAGGAAAATAGTAGGAGACAATGGATAGAAGGAAGAAGAAAGAAGAAGAAGAAGAAGGAGAATGAAAAAAAGAAATGACAGAGGGGGTTTATTTTTTTCTTCGGGGAAATATTAAACAGGCCTGGGGAGCACCGGTAAAGGTGATGAAGGCAAAGGCTCTCTGAGCTTACCTTGCAAAGCTGCCAGATATCTTACTGGTCTCTCTAGGTTTTTACATCCTCATGACATCTGAAAGACTGAAAACCGTGTTCGATTTGGAGAATGAAAAAAAGAAATGACAGAGGGGGTTTATTTTTTTCTTCGGGGAAATATTAAACAGGCCTGGGGAGCACCGGTAAAGGTGATGAAGGCAAAGGCTCTCTGAGCTTACCTTGCAAAGCTGCCAGATATCTTACTGGTCTCTCTAGGTTTTTACATCCTCATGACATCTGAAAGACTGAAAACCGTGTTCGATTTGGGGAGTGATTTTTTCCTTCGCGGAAACAAAGTGATGGCCTTAGGCCCTGGAGACAGACTCCCGCGATTCATGATTGAATGGCTGAAAACAGGAGCCTCTCCATCTTCTGGATTTGCCCTGACCGATCTTTTGTGTTTGCCTTCTCTTTTTTCTTTCTTTCAATACAGGGCACACACTTGTATTCTCCCTTTTCTGGAGAAGAGAAATTATCGTCATGAAGTTATCCGTCGGTCTGTGCTTTTTGTCACCTAAGAAGCAGAATCCCACGGGACAGACTGAGTTTCACCAATGTCGTGAAGCCCGATCTCTGATGGGCTGTACCCGAGGCGCAAAACCTATGTAGGACGCGATGTGTGAATTCACATCCGGATGTGCATTTGGTGCTTTGGATCACTTTGGAAAGTGTCCCAGAAAAATCAGACCATGGGTCCCCTTTATCTTTTTATCTTCAGAAGACAAATGTATCTCTCTCTCTCTCTCTCTCTCTCTCTCTCTCTCTCTCTCTCTCTCTCTCTCTCTCTCTCTCCCTCTCTCTCTCTCTCTCTCTCTCACACACACACACACACACACACACACACACACACACACACCTGTGTTTGTTTTTAAGAAACCGTACACTAGTCTGTCACTGATTCAACATCTGCCAGAGAGTTAATGTAAGCTGACATTATCGAATCCATACCTAAAGAAAATAAGGATCACACGGATCACATCATAGGCAGACACAT
>NW_022974728.1:0-445 GCF_012274545.1 Fukomys damarensis | reverse complement strand
AGGCGAGCTCTTCCTCACAGCGGAGTATGCCCAATCATAGCCACAGAAGGTGATGCTTGCAAAGTCATCGGCAGATGCTCAAGCTACTACTAGGTGACAGTCTGATGAAGAACACGGTATGACGTGGCGGTGTTGATATATGACGTGGTCTTCGAAGAGAAAAAACAAAAAACAAAAAAACAGGATCCACCGGGTGAGAGATATGGCAGATGCTAACTAACTTCGCTGAGTGTCCTGTGTCATTGGCGATACGCAATAAACAGCACGGGCCTCCTAAGAATAATGAATGCTCATAACATATCCAACTTAGAGGTATGACCTTCTGTTGAAGTAACAGAAGACTAGAGGTCAGTAAAATCTAAACTGCTGACTCATGTAGCAAAAAAAAGGAAAAGGATGAGGGCTGGGGATTCAGCTCTGTGCCTGCCTGCCTGCCTGCCTGCCT
>NW_022974727.1:0-1249 GCF_012274545.1 Fukomys damarensis | reverse complement strand
TGAATAAAAATTAAAAATGTTAGCATCAAGCACAAAACTACCAAAAAATCTTATGGGAAATATACTTGGAAGTTAAAATGTATTACAGAAAGAAAACCTGAGATAAATACAAAAAAAGTAGAAGAAGGAAGGAAGGAAGGAAAGAAACAAAGAAACAAAGAAAAAACAAAGAAAAAAGCCATAAATAGGAGCACTCTTTATGCCCTGATACTCTATTTTGAATAAAAATTAAAAATGTTAGCATCAAGCACAAAACTACCAAAAAATCTTATGGGAAATATACTTGGAAGTTAAAATGTATTACAGAAAGAAAACCTGAGATAAATACAAAAAAAGTAGAAGAAGGAAGGAAGGAAGGAAAGAAACAAAGAAACAAAGAAAAAACAAAGAAAAAAGCCATAAATAGGAGCACTCTTTATGCCCTGATACTCTATGCTGATTCTACTCTTCAATAAATAGACCTAGATTTTCTTGGATAAGTGTTTGATCATAGAAGGGAGAGGGCCTGATGTTTATGAGATCAGACTAGAAAAAGTTATAATATTAGATAGTAAACAAGTGTTAAATCACCAGCATACCTGCATACCAATGAGAGTACTAAATACATTAAATGACACACAGAAGTCAACTGGAAGAGCCCATGACTTTCTCAACTTGAAAAATTTAAGTACTAAAACAAATTAATATTGAATTATCATAGCAAATATGAAATAAATATTTGAGTCCTTACTGACATAAATACATATTTGAAAAAAACAAGTGGAAAGGAATAAATACAACTTTTAGAAATCTTCAACATAAATTATATGGATAATCTACTCAGAGAGATAGAACAATCCCTCACTCTTTATGTGTGAAGTAACCTTTTTATAAGGAGAGTAATATAAGCAGGGATGTCAGTAAATTCACAGGACACAAATTGGACAAACCCTTTTTCAGTCAGAGGATCAAGGTCAATGTCTACATTGATGAGTCATCATGAAAGCATATATTAGTGATAAGAACCAATGTACATCTAATATGGGAATCAGTACTGAGATTCCTCCAACAGTAAAGCTAGAAATACCTTTCAGCTCAGCTATTCGCTTTCTAGGTGTCTTCCCAGAACAGTTAAAGTCAACATATCACAGCAACACAGGCATACACATGTTCTTAACAGGACAATTCATAATAACTAAATCTTAGAAGTGGCCTACATAACCATCAACAGTGTATGGATAAAGGTTGTGGTATGCACATACAAGAGTAA
>NW_022974726.1:0-7039 GCF_012274545.1 Fukomys damarensis | reverse complement strand
GGAACGCGTGTCCTCGCGGCTCACCGCTGGCTGCGAGGTCAGCCGAGTGTCCACGGGGTGCGGGACCTGGGCCTGGATCCACCCGGACGCCGGGGACGCTGGGGAAGACCGCTTAGGGACGCAAGGAGCCTCGCCGGCCTGGAGCTGGCTGCCCGAGTCGCGCCAGCTCTCCCGCTCTCTGGAGCGCTCCTCTCCCTTCGCCCCGCCCCCAGGCCCTCCCCCGAGCACCTCCTACTGGCTGCCCTCGGGAGCCAACAGGAACACCACAGTGCCGGCACGCCCATCCAGCCCCGCCCTCAGGCCCGCCCCCCCTCGGCCCACACTTCCCTCTCCGGAGGAGGAGCCCAGCTCTCAGGCACCGCCCACCAGCCCCGTGGCAGCCAATCGCCTTACGGGGACGTCGCAGGTGGAAGACAGACCTGAATCCAAGTAGGCCAGGTCCAGGGCCCGCGGGAAAACTCCAGTCCTGGAGCTAGGCACGCCTCATCCAGTCAAAGGGGGAGCTCCCCAAAGGCAATCTCTGGCTCCCTGTTTCTCGCGTGCGTCTCAGCATGTCTTTTGCACAAGCATCACAAGCAACCAGCTTCAGTGTGCCAAACACACACCGATGGGTGGTTGTGGGGACAGATGGATGGTTCCTTTGACGGCTGAGTGGGCTCTTGGATGGCTGGATGAAGGAGAAGATAGGCCGATAGGACCTGAGTCAGCAGGGGCCAAGATTTCCCCACTTTGGTCTCAAGGTTTCGGCCAAAGGAGTTGAGGCACGCTCCGGCCTGTTCTCCCACAGTGCACCTGGGCAGGCCTCGCACTCTCTTTGGAAGACCGCACCAGTTGCTCCTCATTGGCCCTGCCACCATCGGGATCCAAGAAATCTCGGACTAAGCTCTCCTCCCACACTGACTCTCTCTGTCTCTCTCTGTCTCTCTCTGTCTCTCTCTGTCTCTCTCTCTCTGTCTCTCTCTCTCTCTCTCTGTCTCTCTCCCTCTGTTTCTCTCGCTCCCTTTCTGTCTGTGGGGCCCTCGGTCTGTCTGTCTGTCCGTCTTTCAGACTTTCGTTTCTTTGCTTTCTTACCCGGCACCGAGTTCGGGTCCTAGCTCCTGCACACAGGTGGCGGAACCACTGAGCTATTGACTTCATCCGTTTAGGGCGTGTGTGCAAAGACCTTTGAAATGAGCTCGATCTCTGTGGGCGTTTTGTGCCCTGCTTTCGTTTCGGGGGGCCAGCTTCTCACTGTTGGGGCTGGGCTCCACCTGCACTCCTCCCGCCCCAGCCGGCCAGAGCCAGAGCCGGGGCACGGACGAAAGGCGTGAGAGAGTCTCCAGGTGCAGCCTAGGGAACTTTCCTCCATCCACTCACCTCCACTTCTCTCCCCAGAGTATTGAGGGAACTAACTGTTTCAGGCCTTGGTTTTCAGGATAGAGGGCAAATCACGGGGGTTCCACTGTATGACAAGAAATTGCCCCCTCAGAGCAACCCTGGGGCCTTCGGTGACCTGGGGGTGGGGACGTGCTTGCCGTTCTCACGTGGAGAGGGAGGGTGGTGAGTTAAGCCCCCCTCCCATTGGCCAAAACCAAGTTGCACGGAATGATTGGGAAGGAGGTGATAGAGAAAAGCCAAACACACCTCCCCGCAGTCCACACCCACCAGGGCGCTCCGGAAGCGGTGTAGCTATGTAGCTTCTGGGAGCCCCGTCGCCTTAGGGCTGTGTGCCGAGGAAGGAGCACGCACGGATGCACACACGTGAAGGCATGGGCCGTGGGGACCTTTCTCTGCCCTACACCTGGCCCTGTCACCAGGATTTCAGCCTGGATCAGGCGTGGCACCTGCTTCACAGCATGCTTTCCAGCGCTTTGGGTGGAGGCCAGCTGTCCCCAGCCCCACCCCCAGCCCCACCCATACCGCCATACCCATCCCGGCTGTTCTCATTGGGCTTCTACGGGTGTGTGTGTGTGTGTGTGTGTGTGTGCGTGTGTGTGTGTGTGTCTGGGTGTGCGCGAGCGGGTGTGTGGCGTAGTTCCTGTGTCCAGTCCCGGGGTCAGTCGGGTCTGGAAATTTATCGCCGGGAGAGCATTTTCTTGTAATCTCGCATGGTCTTGGCCATCAGTGGGGCCAGTTTCTTAGCTGTGGGCTTGCGGTTGTGGAGGGCGGACAGCAGGGGAGCCCTGGCGGGACTGGGGCCAGCACCAGCTGGTGACTGCCTGGCAGGAGACACGCAGCGTCCCCTGCTGCCACCTCCACTGCCGGAGGGGCCAATGGCCATCCCTGTGGGGTGCTCTGATCCTCTGAGGCTGGGATCAGTTGAGACTGCTGCTGCTGTGGCCGCTGCTGCGACTCCTCCTGCTCCGCTGACAGCAGGGGAGCCCTGGCGGGACTGGGGCCAGCACCAGCTGGTGACTGCCTGGCAGGAGACACGCAGCGTCCCCTGCTGCCACCTCCACTGCCGGAGGGGCCAATGGCCATCCCTGTGGGGTGCTCTGATCCTCTGAGGCTGGGATCAGTTGAGACTGCTGCTGCTGTGGCCGCTGCTGCGACTCCTCCTGCTCCGCCTCTTCCTTCTCCTGCTCTTTGGCCTTCTCCTCTTCCTCGCGCGCTTCCTTCTGCTCCTGGGCTCTCTTGTCCCCCGCCGCCTCTCCCTTGCCCTCCTGCTCTCCCATGTCCTGTTCCTTCTCCTGTTCTTGTTCTGCTTCCTCCCCTTCCTCTTCCTCATGTCTCTCCTCCTCCTCCTCCTCCTGCTCTTTGTTTCCCCGTTCTCTGTCTTTCTCCTCTCCCTCCTTCTCTTTCTGTTTCTGGTCCTCCTCCTCCTCCATTACCTTGTCTTGCTCCTATTCCTCCTCCTGCTCCTCCTCCTCCTGCTCCTCCTCCTCCTCCTGCTCCTCCTCCTCCTCGCCCTCCTGTTCCCTTTTCTGCTGTCTGTCTCTCTCCTCTTCCTCCTTCTCTTTGTTTTTCTGGTCCTCCTTCTTCTCCTCCTCTTCCTCGCCCTCCACTGCCCCCTGATCCTCCATGCGCAATGTTCCCCTCCTGCCGGCTGGAGGACCCAGGGCTCAAAGCGATCAGCTTGGTCTGCCTGGCGGGAGACTCATTGGCCCTTGCACCGCGAATCCTGTTCTTCAGGACTTGGAGTCACTGAGCGTGGTCCTCCTCCAGCCGCAAGTACATCTCCCGCCAGGACTCATGCTTCTCGTGCCTGTGTCCCTTGAACTCTCTTGTATTGGGAGCCAGTCATCCAAAACAGTAAGCTAAGTATCTGGTCCTGTAAAGCTTTTCAGTAGCATAAGTTTCCAGTTGTTCTTTCTATTATTTCCTAGGCAATTGATGTTTTATTTATGAAGTGTTGACCTTCATCTATATCCTCAAAATTCTACTGATTCTCTCTTTCAGAAGATATAAATTTACTGTTTTAATATTTAGATCTTTGATCCTTTTTTATTTATTTTAGTGTGTGGTCTGAGGTATTGGTTTTGTTTTAGTCTTTGCTATGTACAATGCCTATGTTTTCTAAAGCCCATTATTAAAGTCACGTTCTTTTTTGCAGTGGATGTATTTTACTTCTTTGTCAAGGATTAGTTAGTGTAGCACCAAACAACGTATTTGAAATATTGAAATGGCATATTTTTTTATCTCTGTGTTTTACCTGTATAAAGTACATAAAAATCTGATAGATTGTTTTAACATAAATAAATGAACAAAGTAACCTCCACACCTAAGATTACTCCTGTATAGAGGGAAGGTCCAAAATCTTTGTGGACCTTCACTTTCTATCATTACTTTTTCTTTAGTTTTAGTGTGCTCTAAGGAATTATGGTAACTGAGAAATGTTGGCAATTCGGCGCATTTTGCATTGAGGCTTTGAAAGCTTGTGATAGGAAATCGTCATCCTCACCCTCCATACCTTTAGTTGAATACCTGTTGTGTCTCCTTCCATGTCTATCTTTATCAGGAAACTCCTGTCTGACCCTGTGTACATTTCAATCCCAAGGACAGATCTTCAGCTTTCACTGGGGCTTATTCAGAGGAAGGGCACTAGATTCAATCTTTGTTCATGACCCAGCAGATTGACAGAGTAAACTGGTAGCACTGATGTAGAGGAGGAAGGACTAATGAAAGAATTGATTCATCATCATGAGGAGAAGCATGAATCTTCCTCTACTTAGATGAGAGGACATCAATGTACCAAGGTTCAGACATAAGTTCTGTGAACTTTGTGTATTAGATTATAACGAGTCTCCCAAGTATCTAATACACAGTTTTGACTTTCCCTCACATTAGTCCTACTTCTCCTTGACATAGAATCCACAACAGAGTAAAATGGGTGCCTGCAACTTGTTTCCTCAGCCTGCCAAAATGATTGTGCTGATGAAAATGACAATGAAGTAAATGACAAGTATCAGATCTAATATGGAAGGGCTTCCAAATGCAAGCAATAATTTCTTCATATTCTTTGCTTAACATTTTTCATTATGAATTTCCATAATATTACTACTCTATGTAAAAGAAGAGACATCACCTTTTAGTCTAAAACGCAACAACCTGCTGAGTTGGAAACAGCTAAGAGGTGTTGTTACACAGAGCATTCTAATAAACCCAAGAAATCTTGCCAGGCAAATGCTGGCGCATATTTCCTTTGACAACTCAATAACTCATTTGTCTTCTTGTCTCTCTAGGAAGGTACTCCTTTCAGATCATACTCTACCTGTGGGAGTTGCAAGTGTATCACAGGTGAGGGGCATGTTGACATCTCTTGTACCTACTGCAGGAAGGGTGTCAAAGGCACAAACCACAGAAAGCATTGACAAAAAATTATCAGCGCAGCTCTCCTTTGTACCCCTGCCCCAGGTAATCATTACGGACTACTTTTAACCATACTTCTCGATTTGAAAAACATAAATGTGCAATAGGAAGAAAAGGTGTAAAGGTGTAGGAGAAAGTGGCAGGGGTAGGAGAAAGGTAAGAAGGGAAAAGAAAAAACAAGAGAAAAGAAAAAAATTGAAACAAAGTCTTTGTAAATAGGGAAGGGTGGAGAGGGGGTGAAGATAGACTAGGGGAATGGGGAAAAATAAGAATTAAAATAAGTCATGTAGAAGTACAAGATCCCAATAATGAATGTAACTGCATTGTATTCCTAATATGTACTAATACAATATATTAAAAAACATAAATCAATTTAGAATGTGTTTCATTCCTTTTCATAAAGGTGGAAAGAGTTTAATATTCCCCAGATATAACTGTGGTTTCATTCATTGTATCTCTATTGAAAACTTTCTGATGGATGTATCAGGGCCAGAGCCTGTCGATTCAATATGTGTGTAATCATTGTGAGCACATATTAATAGTGCAAAGTTAGTGTCATTGAGGCATTTCCATACATGCTGTTATGGTTTGTATCTAGATGCCCACCCCAAAAGCTTCATGTGGTTGTAGGCTATGTTGGAAATAGCTGATTCTAGAACGTGTGATTGGTTTATGCCTGTGATAGGCCCAAGGGCACTAGGTTTAAGGATGTAAGTGCTACCCACCCTAAGTAGTCTGAGTAAGATAAAGGGGGGAAGAAAGACACTGTTGAGGCTATTGTTACTTTGCTATCTTCTGGCTGCCATGAACTATTTCTCCTCTTGAAGGCCAGTCAGCCACAATACCCTGCTAGGAGCTGGGTGATTATGGTTGAAATCTACTACAAACTGTAAGCCAAATAAAGCTTTCAGTCTTTAACTTTGGTCGTTGGGTATTTTGTCGCATCAATGAGATAAAAGTAACTAACATGTATGCTTATAGTCATACTGTTCTTTGTTCATATTCATTTTCCTTCTTAGTCTACCAATTTAATTTTGAATTGTATCTCCATAACTTTTATTTCTGAGACACAGGGCCAGTGGTTATTATGTCTGAAACTCATCATCGCCATCTGAGTTGATTTTATGCAATAGAGCTTCATCAAGGAAGGATTAATAATGGTTGTCTCTCATTTTTTAAGAGGTAATCATTGTATAATATAAGGGCAAAATAAAATTTGGATGCTCTTATTAGCATTAATGCTAGGATTAATACTATTCCAATGAAATATCCTGGAATCCTACATTGGCATTTTCCTTTTTCTCTGAGCAGGTATGTTGGTTTGTTTTAGTGCATATAAATATATATGGATAGAATTAACTAACATCCTTTCATTTATATTTTCCTGGATTATATTCCGATCCTAGAACGGAAGAATGTTAAAATTAAAATCTCTGCTAAGCACTGATTGCATTCTTGTTTGTGTCACACAATTGGGCATAATCACTGTGACTTCAATGCATTTGTTTTCCAGTCGACACTTTCATCTTGTTCAGAAAGCTCCCATAAAACTAGAAACAAGCTAAAATACTTCTTGTCTGTGTCTAATCTAATCATACATATTTGAGGCTTGTCATTCCATGTGGCAACATCTATGACTGACTTCTCATAGAACACAGCACTGATTATCATGGATATAAAACAGAAAAAGATGCATAAAAAGATTGGGATAGATGAACTTTCAAATCAGCCTGAAGCACGTTCTCTCATTCCATGGGTATTTATCACTAAACTTTTTATTTCTACAAAAATGGTGTCTTTGGAAAAAAAAAAGCTTACAGAGACTAAGTATTTTAGTTGCAAAGTTACTTCATATGCACACTCACTGTGGATATGGATGCTATTCTCTTTATTTCTATCACACAGTAAGTGGGGAATAATTTGCACTCTGTAATGTGGCATTAAAAAATTTAGTTTCTTACTTATGTCCCATGATACTGTCTTCAATTCTGGGCCAGTTGGAAATATTATTTCCAGGACAAGTTGAAATTTGTTGGTCAGTAATCATGGAAGTATTATGTAAGACATACCTCAGTGACATTTTTAAGTGTATCTTAAATGTAAAATGATGTAATAAATAAGAATTGATTTTTCAATTAGGGAAAATGAGGTTAATTATAAAACTATTCACACACATCAATTGTTGAAATTCTCCACCAATATATTGTCCAGCATTCTCACTTGCATTACCTGTAGATGGGCACAAGAATTT
>NW_022974725.1:3608-8522 GCF_012274545.1 Fukomys damarensis | reverse complement strand
CATTGGTTTTAGAGTGTTGTGGGTTTCAACGTTAGTAACAGCAACATCTTTGGCCTTAGGATTAGCCACAGTGCAGGATTTTAAGTACCACTGTAGAGGACTTTAGGAATCATATCCATTAGTGTTAGGTTTAGGTTTGGTGAGATGGCTATGGATGGAATTTATGTACCTGATAATTTGCATGTGAAAATGCAGATTAGGGCACTGATTTTATGAGGGTGTGTTATACAGTGCATTTCCAGGTACCTGAGCATTGCAGTGTAGACCAAATGTGGAGTGCTTTGCTTGAATGTTGGATTAGACTTAGATATCAGGGTAGGACTAGAAAACACATTTGACTACCTGTGTAGTGCACTTTGTGTTTGAGTGTGACTGTTAGTGCCTGTTCACTGAATACCTAACAATTCTTCCATGTTCCACTGTATGAAAGCCAGGTCTGTGTGAGCTCATTGTGTGTCAGACTGCCTTCTCAAGTCCCACTGCTTATCTGCTGACTTGAGGACAGTCTCACTGCATTGCAAACTACTCTACCACCATATCCCTGGATGAGGCATCAGTGCATGCGGGCTCTCTGTGCTGCTAACTAGTCCCCCAAATTTGTTACATGTAGAAAGATATGAGTGAATGCTGTCCAAGCTGTTAAGTGGTCCTAGTCATTCTGTTAGAGGCAGCTAAGATTGAATGCAGGCTTGAATGTGTTTTTTGGCCGCTCTAAGTTTCAGCTATTTGATGTCGAGGAAAGGGACCTATTCAGACCCTATACCATGCTCCTTTCTTCACTAGGTGCAGACAGAGACAAGCATGTGCTCACTGTGTGGCCAAATGGTCTTCATGGGAGCCCAATCTCCAAGCTTTTCTGAGGGCAGACTGGCTGTGCACTTACCATTACTTGCCAGGCATCTTTATGACTCTTCAGTGAGGCCAGGATGTTTACACACCTACCCATTCTTAACCATTCACTCATGCTGCCCAGGACCAAGGCAAGAGCACTGTAGTCTGACCAGTCCTCATAGGACTGCAACAGAGCTGGCAGAGTGATGACATGTAGACTGCATTATTAACCACTCCTTAAGCAGACCGTTGTAGTCCAGCAAGGCATGGCAGTTACAGCATGGGCCTAAAGATTCACTAAAGATCAGGTGAATGCAGCACAATAGCATTGAGCGCTCTCTGTGGTACTACCTGGTCCTCACTGTCTGTGGGAGTCAACACAGGGGAATGCAGGCTTACTGCATTGTATATTTGTCTGCTGGTTGTTTTGTGTGGCAGCACAGGCTGACTGCATGGCTAGGCCCTGCTCATTTCTCCACAGGTTTTAGTCTGAAATTATGGCAGGCTGACAGACTCATGAAAAATTCCTTTACAGATGGTTGACATCAAGCTGGTGTGAGGATGCGTGTATGACATGACCAATTGATCCTAAACGGTCTCCTGTAGGCAAGCCTGCATGATCTGCCGCTCATCATTCTGCTGGATGGATGAAGCAAGTTGTGCTTCATGCAGAATGGTATGAGTGAGGGCTCTCTGTGTGGCTCAAGCATGCTAGTCAATTTTCAGGAGGCAGGCAGTGGGAATCCAGGCTTACAGCATGGCAATGCATGACTCAGTGGTGGTCTTTTGCATGCTGGGTGGCTTGTGGTATCAATGCGTGGCTAGGCCCTGCTGATTTCTCAACAGGTTTTAGTCTCAAGTGAGGGTTTACTCACTGACTTTATAACAATTTCTATTCAGATGGCTGCATGCATGCTGTGGAGAGCATGAATAATTCTTCCTATACAGTCTGCTAGATGTAGCCTGGGAAGAGATTGCACTTAGTTCCTGGTTATCTGCAGCTCAAAGTTGCACTGCAAGGAGGACGGTGCCAGGTGATTCTCACAATGCATCTAACAGGTCCTAAATCTCACACAGCATGCCAGCCATATGAGTGTAATTCTCTTAGTTGCAAACTGTACCACAACTCTCCAGTGCTTGAAGTCAAGGGGCCTCACAGTCCCACTCTGTGTGTACCAGCTCCTCAAGTTTCTCCTGCTTTCAATTTGTTATGAGTCTAACATGTCTCCAATACTAGGTAGAACCCAATGCTTCACCTATTTGATTCCGGGAGGAGGGCTGGCTCAATGCATGGCTCACCAATTCACATAGTGGCCCTGGCTCATGGCTGAAGCAAGTTCAGGCTCACTGCATATTTTAAAATGACTCTCCAGACATCTGTAGGATTGTTGTTTGAGTGCATGTTCCCCGAATGCCTAACCAGCCTTAAATGTTCCAGTGTATGAAAGTCAGGTCTGCGTGAGTTCATGGCATGTCTGACTGGCCTTTGCAAGCATGATGCTTTTCTGCCAGCTTGAGGAGAGTCTCACTGCATTGAAAATATTCCATAAACATATCCCTGGAGGAGACAGCCATGAGGGTTGGCTCACTGTGCAGCTAACTAGTCCCCAAATTTTTTTACATACAGAACAGTAGGAGTGATGACTCTCCCAGCCATTAAGGGGTCCTAGTCATTCTGTGGGAGGCAGCGCAGATTGAATGCATACTCACTGCTTCTTGATTGGTGGCTTGAACATTTTGCTATTTGATGTGTAGGGGAAGGGCCTTGTTATTTAGTTCCTATGCTCTGCTCTTTGCTCACAAGGGGCAGGCAGGAACAAGGGTGTGTTCACTGTGTGGCCAAATGGTCCTCATGGGAGCCCTGCCTATAAGCTGCACTGAGGGCAGACTTGCTGCATGCTTACCGCTACTCACCACACCTCTGTATCACTTTTCTATGAGGCAAGCATTTTTCCATGCCTATCGATCCTTAAACCATCTACTACGTGGTGTGCAGGACAAGGGCAAGAGCAGTGTTGGCTGACCAGTCCTCAGAGGAAAGCTACATAGCTGGCAGAGTGATGACATGTGGACTGCATTGCTAACCATGCCTTGAGCAATCCGCTGAAGTCAAGCTAGGCAGGGCAGTTTCAGCATGAGCATAAAGATGCACTGAAGATCAGGGGAATGCTGCACAGTAGGAGTGAGTGTTCTCTGTGCTATTAACAGGTCCTCTGTGGTCTGCGGGAGTCAAAAGATTGAAAACCCAGGCTCACTGCATGACTCTCCACTGTATTTTGGTGTGGTATTTGCTGTTTGGCATGCTGGGGTGACTGCATGGCTAGAACCTTCTCTTTTCTACACAGGTTATAGTTTGAAGGGATGGTAGGCTGACTGACTTGAACCATTCCTTTGCAGAGGGTTGGCATTAGGCTGGGGTTAGTTTGAGCACACTGCCGCACCAATGGAACCTAAACGGTCTGCTGGAGGTAACCCTGGATGGTCTGCTGTTCATCATTCGGTGGGCTGTATGGAGCCT
The DNA here is from genome assembly GCF_012274545.1 of Fukomys damarensis. Lineage (NCBI taxonomy): Eukaryota > Metazoa > Chordata > Mammalia > Rodentia > Bathyergidae > Fukomys > Fukomys damarensis. The sequence goes on along the minus strand of NW_022974725.1, from coordinate 5,173 downwards.
GTGGTGCTTCATGCAGCATGATATCAGCCAGGGCTCGCTGTGCCCCTAAACATGCTAGGCATTTTGGGGTAGCCAGGTAGTGGGAGTGCAGGCTGAGAGCTTGTCAATCCATTGTTCATTTGGGAACCTTTTGCATGCTGTGTTGCTGCTGGTATCAATGCATGGTCATGCCATGCTCATTTTTCAAGAGGGTTCTCTCCCAAGCCAGGTTTTCTCACTGACTCGATAGCCATTCTTTTTGAGATGGCTGTATGCAGGATGTGGAGAGCACTAGTATTCTGCATGAATAATTGTTCCTGGTCAGTCTACTTGATGTAGCCTGGGATGAGAGAGAACTCGCATCATGCTGGTCTGCAACTCAAAGTTGCCCTGCAAGGAGGACAGCACCAGCTGGTTCTCACAATGAGTCAAACAGGTGCTAAATGTATCACTGCATGCCAGCTGTATGAGTGCAGGTCTCTCAGTTGCAAACTGTACCTCACCTGTCCAGTGCTTGAAGTCCAGGGCCCTTGCAGTCTCACGCTGTGGTTAGTAGCTCCTGAATTTTCTCCTGCCTTCAATTCATTACGAATCTGACATGTCTGCAATTCTAGGTACAACCCAGTGCTTCACCTGTTTGATCCTGGAAGGAGAGTAGGCTCCTTGCATGGCTCACCAATTTGCATAGGAGCCCTGGCTCATGACTGCAGCAAGTTCAGGCTCACTGCATGTTGTGCAATGACTCTTCAGACCTCTGTATGATTGTTTGCTTGATTGCATGTTCCCTGAATGCCTATTTTGAAAAGTTCCACTGTATGAAAGTTAGGTCTGCATGAGCTAGTGGTATGTTTGCCTCAACTTCTTATGCCTGCTGCATTGCTCCAGGCTTCAGGACAGTCTCACTGCATTGCAAAATATTCCATAAACATGGCTGGAGGAGACAGCCATGAGGGCTTGCTCACTGTGTAGCTAACTACTCCCCAATGTTTCTGAGATGCAGAAAGGTAGGAATGACTATTCTCTGAGCTGTTAAGGTTCCTAGTCATTCTGTGGGAGGCAGCTGTGATTGAATGCAAGCTCACTACATATTGATTGGCCACTCAAACCTTCTGCTATTTGTTGTCTAGGGGAAGAGAATTCATATTCAGTTCCTACAACTTGCTCCTTTGTTCACTAGGGGCATGAAGGAACAAGGGTGTGCTCACTCTGGGGCCAAATTGCCCTCTTGGGAGCGCTCCCTATAAGCTGCACCAAGGGCAGACTTGCGAAGTCTTGCAAAGCTTAACACTATTCACCAGACCTCTGTATTAATGTTCCATGAGGCAAGCATTTTTCCATGTCTACTGATCCTCAAACCATCCACCAGGTGGCGTCCAGGACAATGGAAAGAGCACAGTTGCCCTACCAGTCCTCAGAGGACTGCTACATAGCTGGCAGAGTGATCATATGTGGACTGCATTGCTAATCACTCCATAAGCAGTCCGCCGTAGTCAAGCTAGGCAGGGCAGTTTGACCATGGGCCTAAGAATACACTGAAGATCAGGCGAATGCCACATAGTATGAGTGAGGACTCTCTGCTATTAACA
>NW_022974725.1:0-3341 GCF_012274545.1 Fukomys damarensis | reverse complement strand
GCCCATTGCTCATTGCTCACTTGGGTACATTTTGCATGCTGTATCGCTGGTGGTATCAATGCTTAGCCATGCCCTGCTTATTTTTCAACAGGGTTCTCTCCCAAGCAAGGTTATCTCACTGACTCAATAATTTTCAGATGGCTTTAGGAATGCAGGGTGAGAGCTCGACTGCCCATTGCTCACTTGGGTACATTTTGCATGCTGTATCACTGGTGGTATCAATGCTTAGCCATGCCCTGCTCATTTTTCCACAGGGTTCTCTCCCAAGCAATGTTATCTCACTGACTCGATAATCATTCCTTTTCAGATGGCTGTATGCATGCTGTGGAGTGCAGGAGCACTTTGCATCAATAATTGTTCCTACTGAGTCTTGTTGATGTAGCCTTGGGTGAGAGTGAACTCACTTCCTGCTAGTCTGTTGCTCAAAGTTGCACTGCAATGAGGATCGCCAGGTGGTCCTCACAATGTGTTGAACAGGTACTGTTTCACTGTATACCAGCCATATGAGTGCAGGTCTCAGTTGTAAACTGTACCTCACCTGTCCAGTGATGGAAGTCCAGGGGCCTGGCTGTCTCATGCTGTGTCTAGTTGCTCCTGAAATTTCACCTGCCTTCAATTTGTTACAAGTCTCACATGTCTGCAATTCTAGGTAGAAACTAATGCTTCATCTGTTTATTTCTAGGAAGGGGGGCAGGCTCAATGCATGGGTCATCAATTCACATAGTGGCCCTGGCTCATGGCTGCAGCATGTTCAAGCTCACTGCATGTTGTGCAGTGATACTCCAGAACTCTGTATGATCGTTTTTTTGAGTGCATGTTCCCTGAATGCCTAACCAGTCTGAAATGTTCCATTGTATGAAAGTCAGGTCTGCATGACCGCATGGTGTGTCTGACTGGCCTTTGTGTGACCGCATGGTGTGTCTGACTGGCCTTCTCAAGCCCGATGATTTTCTGCTGGCTTGAGGGGAGTCTCACTGCATTGTGAAATAGTCCATAACCATATCCCTGGAGGAGACAGCCATGAGGGCTTTCTCACTATGCAGCTAACTAGTCCCCAAAGTTTGGTGTATGCAGAAAGGTAGGAGGGATGACTCTCCCAGCTGTTAAGGAGTCCTAATCATCTTGCGCGAGGCAGCAAAGATTGAATGAAGGCCTACTGTGTCTTTCTTGTCCACTAGAACCCTGTGCTCTGTGATGTCTAGGGGAAGGGATTCAGTTCCTATGTCCTGCTCCTTTGTTCACTAGGGGCAGGCAAGGACAAGGGTGTGCTTACTGTGTGGTCAAATGGTCCTCATGGGAGCCCTGCCTATAAGGTACCAAGAGCCATCTTGCTGCATGCTGACCACTACTCGCCAGACCTCTGTATGACTTTTCCATGAAGCAAGCATTTTTCCATGCCTATGGATCCTTAAACCATAGATCAAGTGGTGCGCAGGACCGTGGCAAGAGCACTGTAGGCTGACCGGTCCTCAGAGTACTGCTATATAGCTGGCAGAGTGATGGCATGGGGACTGCATTGCTAAGCACTGCTTGAGCAGTCCGCGGTAGTCAAGCTAGGCAGGGCAGTTTCAGCCTGTGCCTAAAGATGCAACAGAATTGGAGTGAGGGCTCTCTGTGCAATTGACATGTCCTCTCTGGTCTGTGGGAATCAAAACAATGGGAATGCAGGCTCACTGCATAGCTCTCCACTGTATTTTGGTGTGCTGTTTGCTATGTTTGGAAACTCAGGATGACTGCATGGCTTGACCCTGCTCATTTCTCCAGAAGCTGTAGTCTGAAGGCATGGCAAGCTGACTCATGAACCAATCCTTTGCAGATGGTTGGCATCAGGCTCTGGTTAGTTTGAGCACACTGCAGCACCAATGAAACCGAAACAGTCTGCTGGAGGCAACCCTGGATGAGGATCTGCTTGTCATCATCCCGCTGGCTTGATGGAGACTCTTGTGCTTCACGCAGAGTGATATGAGTGAGGGCTATCTGTGCTGCTAAATCATGCTATGCATTTTGGGGTAGCCAGGTTGTGGGAATGCAGGTTGAGAGCTTGGCATTCAATTTGTCAGTTGGGTGCCTTTTGCATGCTGCGTTGCTGGTGGTATCAATGCATGGCCATGCCATGCTCATTTTTCAAGAGGGTTCTCTCCAAGTGAATTTTTCTCACTGACTCCATAACAATTCCTTTTGAGGTGGCTGTATGCATGCTGTGGAAAGCATGAGCACTCAGCATGAATAACTGTGCCTAGCAGTCTACTGGATGTAGCCTGCGATGAGAGTGAACTCCTTTCATGCTAGTGTGCAGCTCAAAGATGTACTGGAAGTAGGATGAGACCAAGTGGTACTCACAATGTGTCAAAAAGGTACTGAATGTTTCCCTGCATGCCAGCCGTATGAGTGCAGATCTCTTAGTGGCAAACAGTACCTCAACTGTCCAGTGCTTGAAGTCCAGGGGCCTAGCAGCCTCACACTGTGACTCCTCAAATTTCCTCTGCCTTCGAGTCTTTATGCATCTTCGATATCTGCAATTCTAGGTAGAACCCAATGTTTTACCTGTTTGATTAGGTGAGAGGGCAGGCTCAATGCATGGCTCACCAGTTCAGATCATGGCCCTGTGTCATGTTTGCAACAAGTTCAGGCTCACTGCATGTTGTACCATGATACTTCAAACCTCTGTATGATTGTTTGACTGCGTGTTCCCTGAATGCCTAACCAGTCTGAAATGTTTCAGTGTATGAAAGTCAGTTCTGTGTGAGCTCATTGTGGGTCTGAATTGCCTTTTGAAGGATGCTGCTTTTCTGTCGGCTTGAGGACACTGTCACTGCATTGCAAAATATTCCTTGATCATATCCCTGGAGGAGAGAGCCATGAGGGCTCGCACACCGTGCAGCTAACTAGTCCCCAAAGTTTGATACATGCAGAAAGGTAGGAGTGATCACTCTCCCAGCTGTTAAGGAGTCATACTCATTCTCTGGGAGGTAGCTTAGATTGAATGCAGGCTCACTGTGTCTTTGTTGGTCACTTTAATCTTCTGCTATTTGATGTGTAGGGGAAGAGCCTTCTTCTTCAGTTCCTAGGCCCTGCTCCTGTGTTCATGAGTGGCAGGAATGGACAAGGGTGTGCTCACTGTGTGGCCAAATGTTCCTTCTATGATGCCTGCCTATAAGCTGCACCAAGGGCAGACTTGCTGCATGCTGACCAGTACTTGCCAGACCTCTGTATGACTGTTCAATGAGGCAGACATTTTTCCATGCTCACTGATCCTTAAACTGTCCACCAGGAGGTGCCACAGGAACATAGAAAGAGCATTGTTGGCTGACCAGTCCTCAGAGGACAGCTACATAGCTAGA
>NW_022974724.1:0-7000 GCF_012274545.1 Fukomys damarensis | reverse complement strand
CTGCTGAGGCAGGCTCTGGGGGAAGGAAAAATGTCAAGAATTTGAAATGGAGAATGTTGACTATGGACCTTTCCATTTTCTGTCCTTAATAATTAATTTTCCAGGAAACAAAAGCTTTTTTCACGACAGCTGAGATAACACCAATGACACAGGCAAAGTTTTCACCCTGAATCCCACAGAATCACTGTGAAGGCCCCGGAATAAGGATGGTATGGAAAGAACATCAAAAGTGCTGTGCTCATTTACTGCCCTGGACAAATACCCCTCCACAGACTGTGTACCATCTGCTGTGAACCCTTGCCTGGAGACACCAAAACCAAGTTGCCTATCTCAGTTTCCACTTTCTATTAAACAGCAGTAACCAAAATTTTACTCTGTTTCACTGATCTCCTTGGCTTTTATTTTTATGGAGACATATTTGCGCATATTTCCACGGTCATTTGATACACGATCTTCTTGGCTTTAGGAAGGCTTGAGCAAAGCCCTGGGTATGCTCCAGGGAACCTCATTGCTTTGATGTTCTTGGGGTGCCTAAACACACTCTAACTTTTGGGGCTTTTTGTTTGCCCCCTCTCTACTTGGTACATAAATGGTTTACCCTTATACTTTCTTTGGGTCTCTGCTACAAACCTATTTTATTTAAGAAGTGTTACTTCTCTGATTCGCTCCTTCCCTTCTCCCTTGTATTTTTTCCCAAATCATCATTAGATATGACATTACACTTGTGACATACCATTGATACATATGTTTATCTCTCTGGTCTAGAAGTGGGCTCTGGAAGGCATTCCCTTTCCCGTCTTACTGTCCCACCTCCATCATTGGAGGCATCACATACTAGATGCTCAATAGATATTTATTGAATGAGTGAATGAAAGGAAACTAATAGGATGACTAAAAAAATCAAAGCAGCAAAACAAAGGATAGACATTAGGAAGTAGGGAGATCTTTTTCAAATAGGGAGGCGCAAAAGATATCAAAGAAGCAGGGAGGAAAGAAAGGGAAAGGGGATTTTAAACCAAGGAAAAACAATGGAAACAGAGCTTTTGCAGATGGATGGGAGAGAAGAGTTGGCAGGAGAGGAGGGGATGGGACAAAAAAAAGAATTAAGATATGTTATGTACATGTACAAATTAAATGCAATTATTATTATGTACTGTGAACCTGCATGGTACTAATAAAAAAATAAACAACAACAAAAAACCCCAGAGCATTCACTCGAACAAAACAAATAAGCAAAGCCTTGCTGTGAGAACAAATGTCCTAGTAATAAAACTGAACACATTTCCCCATTTGTTTACTTGCATTTTATGTCCTAGTTATCAGGCTTCCTTATGGAGTCCTTCATTCTCACAGTTCGCAAACTGTACCAGCCTCCCCACATTTCCACATACACTCTCAGCCCCTGAAAACTTTCCCTATTTTTATAGTTCCAGGAATGACTCACATAACAGTACATCTGGTGACCCACTTAAGATGAGCCACACTTAAAGCAACCCAGTGTAAAAGGGGACTATGCTAAGTGGACCACCCTGTTTGCTATATGACATTGTGCTTCTCTACCAGGAAGCTCAGAAGTGTTTTATAAATAAAAAGATGATGCTGGAGGGAAGGGATCTTCTTTGTTTTAATTCACATTGAAAGTTTTATTGTACAAGACTTCTGCTTGTCTCTGAAAAGACAAAGCATTCTCGGTCCAGGAAATGATCCCTTTGGCTTCACATCTGCCTCTTATGATTTACTGATGCTAAAGAGCAAGCTTTCAGTTTTAGGGACACCTAGAGCAGACTCTAAACTTGATTCCTGGTTCATAAAGTGTTTCTACTATGTCCTCAACAGGGACTTCAAATCCAAAAAAGGAAAGGAAATGCAGGCTAATTTACAGCTCTTCCATGAACATCGTTGCTGAGAAAGGTTCTATTGTGCTTTGAAGAATAACATGACAAGTCAAACTCAGGACGAGCTTCTGTTTCTCCCCCCACCCCAAACCTTCACCCACATCTGAAGCCAAATCCTTTTGGATGTGCAGAAGGGTCCAGCTTGCTTTGTATGGAAAATCATTTTCTTTTCATTAGCCAGCCCCAAGGTTTCCTGATGAGCCGGAGGGCTGCTGCCTCTCCAGGGGCAGTCCTGGGCATTTTTGGCAAGAACAGAGGCAATAAAGATGGGAAAATCCTATTTTGCAACATTTTCTCCTTAGTTTTTAAAGTCAAAGGAGATAAGTGGTTCTGATAAATTCAGCAATACCGTTGAATTTGAATTACCTCATTGTCCTGAGCTGATCCAGAGAGGTTAAAATCGAACCAAACAAAAATCTGAAACCAACTCACCATGAACATCTCTCTCCCTTGTGCAACAAATGTGTTTGAGCCAGGAGGAGGTAATTTTCCTGTTCCCGTCACCACTACCACCATCGTCACCATCATCACCATCATCATCGTCAGGAAAAAAAGACTTTCCTCACTGTTTTCTGACTGGACTCATGAGGGCTGGAGTTAGATGCAGATGGGTGAGTGAATGGCGGGGGATTGGTAATTTTAGGTGTATTTTCACTTCAGTGTTTCCCTTGGTATCATAGGTTCACATTTGCTTGCTTTCTTAATATGGCTCAGTTGTTCACCTCTAACAAGCAGGCTGTCTTCATTCTTTCTCCTCTCACTACGTATCATCTGCATCTAGAGACCTCCTCCAGCAGGGGTGTTTGAAGTTTCCGGCCCACAGTGATCTCCCATCTTTTAACTGCACAAAGACTTTCCAAGGCCCCACTACTCCATTTCCATCCTACCACTTTTCCAGCTACATTAAACAAATCCTTCCCAGCAACTTTCTGACTTCACTGAGCTGCAAGGTCATCCCTGATTTCCCGATTTAGAAGCCCAGATTCTTTTTTGTTCCTCATTGAGTTTATTGGTGCATTTTAGGTATATTCTTGAGTTTCAGACTAGGTACTTGGTTCAATCCCAGCTTGACCAGCGGTTCTTCTGTCAGCTCCCTCTGCCTTTCAAATGTCCTCTAATCCACAATTCTCTCTTCCTTTTACCATTCTCTCCTTAACACCAAACCCACTCTGTTTCTGTCGTGTAGCCTCCAGCCCTCTTAGTGCCAGTTCAGTCTCCTTGTTGATGATCCTGTCAGTCAACCCTGGCTCATTCCACGATGAGGGTCACCCCAAGTTTCCATACGGCCTGGGGATGTTGTTGGAATTGCAGTCCCTGCCTACAGGAGGCAAAATGAACCCATGCTCACTGTGAAAGTGGGGATGTTTGATGTTGGTTCCCAAGCCAGACTTTGAAAGAAAATGAGTGAGGTCTCTTATAGGGTCTTTTCTACAAGTTGGCCCTTTTCTCAAATGAGGCTTTCTCATAATATTCTCAGTCAGTTAACCTAAAGTACCTGCTTCCTGGAGCTTGTTTTTATGTCTTTTGGTCAAATGGGTGATACGAAGTGGGGACTGTAATAAAACCTCAACAGGGTATTTGATAATCCTTTGTGTATTCTGAACTTTGAAGGAAATTGAAATAAAAATGGGGGAATAAGTGGAGATGATTCATCGAGGAACTACTCTGGGGCCAGACAGTAGTTGTTGTATTCATGTGTACTTAGTTAAACGAGGCAAAAAATGTTGAAATCACTTATCACTGGACCAAGCTTTCAGAGTTTATTTTCTAGATTGTGCTATTTAGAGTACAAATTTAAGAAGCTGAAAAAAATTAGTTCAGATTACTCCTCTTTTCTGTGGGTAAATATCTTTATGTCTTAGAATAGAAACATCCATTTTTTATCAGAAAAATATAGGAATGATAATACCTACTTAGTAATACTGATGTTACAGGTAAATGAAACATAATAAATGTATGAATTACAGTGACAATTCTGTAATAAGTTAGGAGCAAGAGAAAGCAGTGGTTACAACTTGTATTTAGATATGTTTTTGGCAGAACAGGAGAAGCCAAGAGTCAAACTTGTTGCTATTAAACTTCTTTCTCTATGGTTCTGCAGATAAAACGTGAGGACATGATTCATGAAGATTCTGAGCATCTCAGAGGGAAGGACCGGTCGGCGATCACAGGGCTAGTGAGGAAAGCGGAAGAGAAAGTCAGCAAACACACACACACACACACACACACACACACACACACACACACTCCTTAGGATAGGACCCTTAACAGTAAACCAAGGTTCACTTACTGAGCTCCTGTAACAAGTGAGCAGCTGGTGAGCACCTGACATGGAAACACACAAATACACATCTTCAAGGGAGCTCTTAAGTTCTCTGGAATTCTATTCAGGAAGAATAGAAGAAGAAAGTCTTTAAAATGGGAAGAAACAAGAAAGCTGGAGAAATGTTCAATGGTTTGTTGTTTGTTACAATGTGCTGCATAAAGATTAGGTCTGCATTTAGACCTCTGAGCTAAGAAGACACACCTTCACCCTACAACCTGGAGAAAGCTGATCTGGGTGCCCTTTAATCTGCAACTGCTGTAGATTGAGTTACCTCAAATTTTCGTTCTCTGGCCAACTAAATGATTTGAAATTGATGTACTTAATTGTTTTCTAAATTGCAATTTTCCCCTGAAGATGTTTTTTATCAGTGTTGAGCCCAGTGGGCTCTGTCAGTCACACGGGGAGATGAAGTCATGCGGTAATAAAAGAAAAGGGGTTAAGGGAGGAAGGGAAATGCCATGCAGCATGTTGTCCAATTGAAAAATGGGCCACATAAAAGCTGAACTTGAAATCCTCCATCCCCAAGGGCTACTCACAACAAACAATGCACAGGCCTTCTGCACTGGAAAGACTGGGCTTCTCCATTTTCTCCATTACTAGTTCAGGCCAATGCGAGGGTGAAGTCACTGTCCTGGAACTGTGATGCATGGTAACAAGATGCCACAGTTGAGAGCTGACGGTGGAAGGTAATGGCACCAGGATGCACAGGTGGGTTTAGGGTGATGTGGATTTAGTAGGCTCTCACTTGGTAGAGGGAAGATGAGAACCAACAATACCCACGGATGTGTCTGAGAAATGGTTGCTAAGGATAATGCCTCATGGGAACTTGGCACACAGTGAGGCCACAAAATCTCAGGCTAGAATGCATGCTAATGAAAACTAGGAACACAAACAGCATAGAACAGGAAGGACAGACAGACCGGAAGGCTGCATGTGTTCCTCGTAGCAAGAAGGAGAATGTTACAGATGCAGGATGCATGACAACATCCTCAAGAGACAAGAAGGCAGGGAAAGAGCTCGTGCTCATAAACGACCCTAAAGAACAGAAAGAACCTCCTCTCCCTACACCCCATGGTAGAAAACACTTAGGAGTTGGCCGCAGTTCAGAAGCACTGGCCTGGAAAACTTTCTGAGGCTCTTTCCGGTTGCCTGCCTACCTTCATTCGCCCTGCTCTTTGCCCGTATCCAGTTGTACAAAATGAGTCCAGTTAGAAAGCAGGTTCTCTATAGGAAACATCTTACAACCAGTGCCATGGTAACAGAGGGGGCTTTTATCAGCTCTCATTGTCAATACCTCCCTCTTGCATCAAAAACAAAAACAAAACCAGTGCTCCTTCATCTTGTCCTGTCATCACTGAAGAAGGAGGACTCCTGGCCATCAGAGAAGAAACATAGTGAATTGTTTGTCTTGATTTTCACTTGTTTAGTTTAGCTGTACCTCAAACTCCTGGGACATCTCCATGTACTTTGCATTGGAATCTTAATGAATCGATCACTTCTTTGAAATACAAGGATTATTACCCAAGGGTTATAAGCTTTGTACTAAACAGTGATTTCTTTTGTAGTGATATTTGGAACACCTATATTCAAACTGCATGAAACAGTGTCAACCATATGATACCAAACCTTTGGGGTAGGAGTCACACTGCATTAGAAAGTAAGTGATCAGGGGACCAGGGATTTAGCTCATCGCTGCTGCTGCCTGCCTGGCAAGCAGAAGATCCTGAGTTCGATTCCTGATACCAAAACATAAGAAAGTGAAGTAGATGATCAGAGTTTTGTGTGGGCTCTCAAATGTAATTTGATCTTCCTGTCTTTTAGTGTTTTTTGCTGGCTTCAAATCATCATTCTTTTCTTCCTTTTCATCATCACCATCATCATCATCGTCACCCCTTCCTCTTTCTTGTTCCTTCTTTTCTTTTCTCCTTCTGCCCTTCTCCTTTCTTCTTGTTTTCTACCTCCTTCTTCTCCCCTTTTGTCTTGTCTTTCCCTCTATTTGCCTTTTTCTTCTTATGCCCCTTGTCCTAGTTAGTACTGCAACACAAATCCTTTGGCTAGAATCTAATGCTTTTTCCTGTACACCTACCTGCCTTACTTAGGTTAGTAACGTTCTCTGGAACTGGAAAGGGTAATTATCCATGGTACAAGCAGCAAACAGCAAGAAATTCAGAAGCCTGTGCAGAAGGGAGAGGAAGTCAGTCTGAAAATTTTGCTTGAAACTAAAGCTTATTGGATATTTATTTATAGGGGAAGGGGACACTACCAGAGACCCCTGCAATGGTCCTGGTCTCTTGCAGGCAAGTACAACATTTTAAAATGTAAAGCTAGTTACAAAGAATGAAATAGAAAAAATAAGTAGAAAATGGGAAATAGAAAAAACACAGTGACAGAGACTTGAGAGAAGCTGAGACTTGGGCTGATCTAAACTGCTCTTGGCAGCAAAGACAGAGGACTCCAGGATGTCCAGGGTTTATTCATTATAAGGGTGGGAAGCGGGGAAGCTGGGCAGGCCTCGGACACCTGCTGATGACAAGTATCAGGCAAGCAGGACTGCAGAGTGAGGGCACAGCATATCTTTGCTAAACAAACAGTTAGTTCAGAAGGGAAGAACTTAGCTGAGTTGCTTGACCTTGGCTGGGAGTGAACTCAGCCAAGCTCTGCTACTTCCAGTGTAACACAGCTGGATTTTGGAAGGGTATTAGAAGGTCTTGACACTATAGCCTGCTAGTACAGCAGAGGAGTCTGCTACAGATACTAAACTGCAGGGGACCCATCCTGC